>NW_015172575.1:736186-739728 GCF_001447785.1 Gekko japonicus
CCGTACCTCACCCGGGGGAACTGCGATCCCCCACGATCCCCCCCGAAATGACCTCTGCAAATCGGCCCAGAGCTGTGACCCATTCATCGCCTAGATTGTCCAACCCACCAGTCTCTTCTGAAGACCTGCTCTCTGTGCCCCCCCTCTTCAGAGGTGAGGCGGGTGGCAACCAGGCACTGGGCTTTTTTACTGGAGGTGCCTCACCTGTGGAATGCCCACCCAGTCATAAGGCTTGTCTGGCACCTGGAATAATTACACTAACAAAGAAAAACGACTGTGATTTGAGGCGCTAAGATAAATGATGCCATACTACAAAAATCAGAAAATATATGCTTTTAAAGTAAATAATCAATATTGTGTGCAGTCTTTTTTACAGTATATGGTGCCAAAATACCGCATAAAGAATTAAATTCAAACGAAGCAAAAAGATGCTAACGACATGCTCCGGAATGTCCTGTGTCGTTTCGACGTTCCTCCTTCCGAACAAAATTGTGTCATTTGTCTCCAGTTCTTGTCTTATCTAAAGAGATAGAAATAAAGCCTGACTGTATTTTGCCCGAAATGAATTCTCTACTCGCAATTGCATTTTGTTTTTGATCAATGAAGGAAAAGTTTGTAAGCGTCAGGACAAGAACTGGAGACAAATTACACAAGACACAAACTGGAGACAAATCCCACCCCAGCTGTATTTGAAGAATGGAGCTCCCATCATAAGATCCAGTCATGGAGTCCCAGTGTCATGTGTAGTTTGGCCCTAAGAGATCGCTATGATGCAGTGGACAATATGTACTCAGGAATATTGTTCATTTTTCCTTTAGAAGACATACAGAGATAGACAAAACTATACCAAACTGCAGAATGGTCTCCATAAAGTTCAGGAAAATGTATTAGATTTTTTTTTAAGTTAGAATACTACATAAGATGACTAAAAAAACCCAAAACCCTAGCTTATCAGTAGACAGCTATTTCAGAAATAGTTCTTTATCCGCTCAAGAAATGCATTTCCTGCTTTGACTTGCACTCCAAATATATATAATTTTTAAATTACAGGTTTACGTCAAACAGCAATTTTGTCAAGTTTGAGGAAACACATCCCCATTGTTGCACATAATTCATGGAATGCACACAGGCATGAGAAATACATTTATTAATCAAAGCAGTCACTCAATCCCTCCCATCCCCCCACCCCCAAAGTGTATGGTTTCTTCCAACCGACCAGGGAGCCTGTCTGGGAAGCTGCAGGCAGAGCGACTGGGAAGTAGGGAAGAAAGAGAACTGCAACTTTTCTTTGTAGGGAGATACTGAAGGATGGGTTAAGACAGAAGAAGAATGAAGGTTGGGGCACTGCATGTTTCTGGAAGACCATAGATTTTCCAGTGGGCACACTCTACGGGAGAGTGAAGATGGGCATCACCCTTGCCACTTTCTAACAGTTTGAGTGATTCTCTTATTGTGTGTTTTAGTTGGATAGATTTCCTTTCAATATATTGTGACTTTTGTTAATTGATCATCCTGCGTACATTCGATGACTTGCTAAGGTCAGTGATGGTCGATCAGTGTTTCTTCAGTGGACATTAATGGCTGGAAAATGTTTCTTTGAGGATCCATGATGACTGGTATTACATGGGGGGGGCGTTTGCAGAGAGAGGCAACGGAAGCAGCAAGGGAGAAATCGATCTGAGTTGTCCCATCTGGTGGCAGAAGGAGCTTCCAAGCGGGTGCCGCTTGGCTTAGGGAAGCACTGTTGCTACTTGACAGAGCAGAGCTGTCAGTCTCAAATGTGTTCTGTAGATCTCCTCCATGCTCACTGATCTCAAAAGTGATCTGCTCCTTGTTGCAGAGGAGTTCTGTTGGAGGACCGTGGGCCAGTTCTTTTGCTGTACAATCACAACTCCCGCTGTCACTTTAAGAACCTGCAGCTCTTCTGCTTCATTCGGTCGGGGGGGGGGGGGGGGAACAATGCAGGCCTCGTGTTTAACCCAAATCTGACTCAAAGAATATTTGGCTCCCGCCACAGACAATCATAACATCTGTTCACAACCACAGTGGTAAGGAGGGGCTGCTGCAAGGCCCTGGCATGGAGCTTTGAGTTTCCCCCATCGAGCTGATTCAGCAAAGCCAATTGGAAACAGCCGGCGGCCAAATGCCAGAAGGGATCCATTGGCTGGGCAGAAAGACCACTCGTTGCCTCCTTGCTTATTTCTCTCCAATCATCAACAATATCTTGCTATGTTGTGTTCAAAGTGACATAGTTGAGAAAGCACAGTGCACTCTGCATTTTAGCCACTGTGCTTGGGGTTATCCAGAACGGTTCTGCTTGCAGTGGAATATATATGTATATATGTGTGTGTATCCTATTAATACCACACAGCATTGCAAAGGGCAAGATAAATGGTGGAACCAAATGTAGGTTGCTGACTTAACAGAGGGCAAAAAAGTGGCCTAGCTTGCACCTTTGTTTTTGCCATCAGCTTGGTTGGCAAAAATAAACAGGGCGAATATTCACAAGGCGAATATTCACAAGGCATTCACCAGCCCTGGATAATATCTTCAGAAAAGGTACAGAAGCAACAGCTGGTAAAAATGCTCAGCGATCTTAAACTGAATAGCCCAAGGACGGCTGCGGTCACACGGAGCATTAGCCACGCTACAGAGACGGAAGATAGGCGGATTTTCCAGGTGCGATCAAATCGCAACATCTGGGAAGCGTAGAGCCCCCATGGCAAGCCTGAGGCTTCCCGGCGAAGATGCACCGTAAAAAACCTAGTACCTCCGAGGTACTAGTTTCCGGAAACTGCGGGGCAAGGGCGGGCGTCTGATCACGTTTCCGGTGGTAGCTCGTGGCATCCGGCGCCCGCCCATATCCCGTTGTGAAAAGGTTTTTTTCCCAAATCTCCACGGGATGCGCACAAGCACCCAATGGCGCATGCGCACACTTTGGTTTAAAAAAAACCCCCACAACCCCCGCTGTGCCACTTCTTTTCCACGCTGCAGGATTTATGGATTTACGTATGATCGGCACCTCCTCCCGAATCACGGGACGTTGGCGGGACATTTGAACCAGCAGCCACGCGGTAGTTCGCTCCGGGGCAAACAGCCACGCCTCCCCCCCCCCACGATATCTGGCCCGTGTGACCGGGGCCGACACCCATCTATCTCCATTATCATCCACTAGATGATAACCTTTTTGTTCAGAGCGTTCTCACAACATATGAAATGTCCAACTGTTACAAATTATGGTGGTGGAAAGTGTCATCATTATGGTGATCCTGCAGGCTTTTTAAAGTCACAGAGGTGGTTTGCCGTTGCCTGCCTCTGCATAGCAACCCTGCTCTTCCTCCCAAGTACTAACCTGGACTGATTCAGCTTAGCTTCTGCGATCTGACAAGATTGGGCTAGACTGAGCCGTCCAGGTCAGGATGTTACAAACTATGCCATTGTGCCTTTGAAAACTGCATGGAGATATTACCGGCATTTAACCGGTACATTGTAAGGACTTCTGAGTACCAATGATAGCTCGTTCCACTTTTTTTTTTGGACAC
>NW_015172575.1:739775-760715 GCF_001447785.1 Gekko japonicus
CTTCCCCCACTGGTTTGTTTGTACTGTTTCCTACAGAGTCACACAGGGATCCTCAAGACACAGGCCTGGAAATCCATCCTGTTGGGATCTAAGAAGCTTGCTTCCAATACAGCCTGCCTAGGACTGGGTGATAGGAAGAGGACTGCCATCTTTTGGCCAAAACGTATGTGTTGCTTTGTTAAAAACAGTTGATCTGCAAATGTTGGCAGGTGATAACACTTTTCTTGATGCTGTAAAAAGCTTCCCCTGCTGATTTTTGCAGGTCCCATGGCTGTTAAAAGTGCAGAAGCATGCCCAGCCAGCTCTATTCTGGTCAGCTTACAACCCTAAATAAGAGTGACCTTTGCAACTCCCTAACAATACAGTCTTAGACAGAGTTATACCCCTCCAAGCCCATTGACTTCAATGGACTTAGAAAAGTGTAAACCAGTTTAGGATTGTGCAGAAGGCTTCCTGCGTTCACCCTGAAGACAACTGCAACATGCAGAGGGCCTTTTCTATCACTTCCAACAGCATCCCTTTTTGTTTTGTTTAACATCCACCCAAACGAAAATTTCTTTTATGTATCTGATGAAGTGAGCGTTGACTCACAAAAGCTTATGCTGAGATAAATTTTGTTCATCTTCAAGTTGCCCCTGGACTCCTGTTTTCTTTTGTTGCTAAAGACTAACGGCTCCCCATCTGGAAGTGTGACATTTTAGCAGTTCTGTCAGCGATTAATGTTCAGACTGTCAGAAAGGCTCAGGTGTATACCAACCATCAAGAAAAAGTATTTCCCCCCTGAAATTATTTTATTTATATGCTATCCTAATAATTCTTTCTTTAAACAATTGGTGGTGATACACAGCGGCAACATTGGTGTGTAGTGGTGTGGGAGGTTAATGTAGTTAATGCTTTTCTGTACATGCACGGACATGGCAATTACCTTGATGGCATGTAGGAACTGTCTGCATGCAAGAGAAACTGCCTGGTGAACATTCAGTTCTGGCGATCAGAGCATCTACATGAGCTGAACCCACGAATGATCACACATGCCTGATTAAAATGGGACTTCACTTGAGCTGGACCGTGGCCAGTATCTCTGAGATGAAGTTCTTAATACTGTTTATCTTGGCAAAACTGAGATCCAATCTTAAATTGCATCTTCAGAATTGGAGGCTTGAAGCATCGTGCTTAAGAGCAATTAATGATAATTTCAGCTGATAACAAAGACAAATTATAAGCTCACTGGGGTTTTTTTTACCATGACATTTACTGAAATTTGGAAAAGACAGGCGTTGTATTCATTCTCATCCAGATTTTTGTCAACCAGAGGGTTTTTTTAAAATATATATATACATATAGGCTACAGCTATCTGTTTAAAATACCCTGTTGGTGTGAACTTCTCTGCAATAACTTAAACAGCTATCTGTTTAAAATACCCTGTTGGTGTGAACTTCTCTGCAATAACTTAAACAGCTATCTGTTTAAAATACCCTGTTGGTGTGAACTTCTCTGCAATAACTTAAACAGCTATCTGTTTAAAATACCCTGTTGGTGTGAACTTCTCTGCAATAACTTAAACAGCTATCTGTTTAAAATACCCTGTTGGTGGGAAACTGCAGAGTCCTTAAGTCATTTTTGCTTGGCGGCGAAAATCGGGCCTCCAAAGCAGGGGGAAATCCGCCCCCCAGGGGGACTTGGCAGCCCTACATGGGCCTACCATGTGTATCTGAGCAAACACCTCACCCTATATGAATCCACTTACACCTCCAGGTCTGCAAGGGAAAAACTCTGCCAAGATTTCCAGGTGGTAGCTGGATATCCAGTTCCTCTCAACAAATTCCTGCCTGCCTACTTACAGTGCTGTTCTAAACCAAGTTAGATCTGACTCCAATGGGCTCAGAAGAGGGTAACTGCAGTGCTAGTTCCTGAATCCAGCAGGCCTGCCCAATTCCTTCCCCCCCCCCCGCCACCAGCACTGCATACAGGAAGGGAACAGCAATAAGTATGGCTTCTGCTTTTCTAAATTTGATGCAGAACAAGTACCCCTCTGCACAAATCCATGGGTTCCAGGACAGGGTTGCCAGTTCTGGATTGGGAAATGCCTGGAGACTTGGGGGATAGAGCTTGAGGAAGGTTGCTGCTTGAGTGAGGAAGAGACCTGAGAGCTAGCTTGGTGCAGTGGTTAAGAGCTCCAGACTCTTATCCAAAGGACCGTGTTTGATTCCCCACTCTGCCACATGAAGTCAGCTGGGTGACCTTGGGTCAGTCACAGTTCTCTCAGCTCTTATAGCCTGACCTACCTCACAGGGTATCTGTTGTAGGGAGAGAAGGAAAGGTGATTATAAGCTGCTTTGAGATTCCTTTGGTTAGTCTTCAGAATTTAGCAACTTTATTTCAGAGTTTTCCCATCTCCGTTTACAGAACTCTGTATCTTGGTTCACCTCATATGCAACAGCTGACATACCCTAGACCAGTGTTCTCTCTAAGCTGAGTTAGTGTGAGCTAGCTCACAGTTTTTTAGCCTCCGGCTCACACAGTTTTGTCTTGGCTCAGACTGTCATTCCAGGAGCAGCCTTAAGGTGTTGCAGGGCCTGATGCAAATAGTGATGCCAACTCTTAGTGTGTGACTTTCACTGCAGTGCTTGAGCGGGTAAAATTTTCCCAGTGAGTAAACCTAATAATAACAATGCTTTGTTAAGTTTTGCTGCTGAATCTCACTGTGTCAGGCTGCAGTGAAAAGCACAAGAGGAGGAGCAATTTTTTTAAAAAAAGTTGAACATTTGAGATACAGGGACAAGGGAAACTTCCCTTGCGAGGAAATGCAAAAGCATTTCTTTTCAGGTGCAGAAAAAAGACAACTAAAGAGGAGGGCATGATAAAGGTCTGTAAACTGCACGTGGTATAGAAAAAGTGGATGAAGGCCCCGGTCACACGGGAGGCTTTGATCCTCGAGAGGGACGGATCGGGGGCGCATCAAGCGGGCACGATCACACCGCAACATCTGGGAAGCAGTGCGCACCCGTCCCCGATCCGTCTCCTCCAGCCAAAGATGCGGATTTTTAAAAGCCCTACAAAACACTACTACTTACCTGAAAATCTGCAGCAGGGGTGACCGTGTGATCACCGGCGCACCCATCTCCAGCAGCATGCGAGGCCCCCAGTCAAACTGCGCAGGCACACACGTGCGCAGCGGGCTCGCCTCACTCACCGATCTGTGGCTTCCCCCCGGCATCTGATCATGCCGGGGAGCAACTGCGCGACGGCTCGGGGGATCTGTCTGATCCCGCCGCCGCGCTTCTCTTTTGATGCAGCTCAAAAAAGCCGCACTTCAGCCGCACCTTTTCCCCCCAGTGTGACCGGGGCCGGAGAGAACGTTTCTCCTTCTCTTAATATGGGAATTCAGGGTCACCCAATAAAGATGATGGGCTGTGAATTCAGGACAGACAAAAGTATTCCTCCATACAGTCCATAATTAACCTATGGGATTCACTGCCACAAGATGTAATAGTGGCTACTGTGCTACACTTGGATGACATTAAATGGGGTTAGAGACAGATTGAGGGTGGATATCAGTTGCTATTAGCTGTGGTGGACAAAGGGAGCCTCCAGTGTCAGAAGTAGCATTACCTGTTGCTGGGAACCCAACACCATAGGACGGTGGTTCCCTTCACAGCCTGTTTTTCTTTTTTACATCATCATACCTCTCAGCCTAAAAGTTCTCAGCAATTCAGGGGAAAATATCTGTTCATGCACTGTGGCAAACTGGATACTGAATCAGATGCATCTTTGCTCTGATTCAACGGGGCTCTTAGGTTCTTACACCCGAGCAAACTATGGCTGTGATCACACTGGCAATTCTTTTTAAAAACCACCTCTGTAGCGGCAGAACGGATCTACAGGTTCACACTGCCAAATCCGTTCTGCGTGCGCTCCCCTGTGTTCAGACATCCAGCCATGCTCAATGAATGCGCGGGGAAACAAAAACACCACTTCGGAGGTGGTGGCTTTTTAACTCGGCTCCATGTCGTCCTCTGACAGGGTGAGTGTGCTGGGGGAATGCCTGACATATGTGGCTGTGTGATCATGCTCATTTAATCCGTCTGTAAAATCTGCCTATATCGGGCCAAACTGCCAGTCTGAACACAACCTTTGTTGTTTCTTGGGCTAGAGTTCACACCGGGGAATTTCACATTACCCAGTTTCACCTGGTTTCAAGCGGTAATGATCCGTTTTGAAGTGAACCGGTATAGGGCTGCCATTTCACACATGGCTTTCCCCTTCCGGTAAAGAGCTGGATCTGAAGCGGTTTGCCATTTCAGACTGTGGGAAAGCAGTGCAATCTCCTGCCTGGAGATTGGTAACCCGAAAGTATTTGTGTGCTAAGAGAAGTCTGGTGACTGCCTAACTACGCAGTCAGTTAGCCTTGAGAAAGGGGGAGAGGCAGATAGCAGACAGCTGCCTGAAAACACATACACACACACACACATTCCAAAAGGATGCTCGAATATTTGTAACTTCCTTACGGAGGGAGAGGGAGGGAGAAGGGGGAAGAAAGGTGTATAAATAAACGCTGGGAAGCCGAGAGGTTTCAGACAGTTCCTGCAAGCTTGTATCCTGTCGTCTTTGCTTCGCCTGCTCCCCCACACCCCAAGGAGCAGCACCACACCTTCCTTCCTTTCTCTTTCTTTCTCTCTCTCTCTTTCCCATGTACTTGCTTTCTTTCCATTTTCTTCCTTCCTTCCTTCCTTCCTTCCTTCCTTCCTTCCTTCCTTCCTTCCTTCCTTCCTTCCTTCCTTCCTTCCATACATTCCAATGGGATTGATATAATGCTATTCCGTTATAGTGTTATAGCACTATAGTGCTATAACGCTATAAAGCAAATGTTAAAAAAAAGCCGGGGATCGCCCGCGCGGGTGAAAAACGGCTGGAAAAAGCGCATCGGAACCGGGAGAGGAAACTGAGGAGTACTTGGAAGCGGTTGACAGGTAAAACGCTTCAGCCCCGTTTCCTAAATGGGACAGAAGCAATTGTGTATGAAATGACAAATATATTCTGGAAGGGAACCAGTTCTCAAACGGTTCTGTCTGAAATGACAGACCAGAAACCATTCGGGAACTGTTCCTCTTCCGGAATATATCACCTGTCTGAAATTCCTCACCCTCTTACCTGGAGGAGCAACAAACAGAATAGATCAGGTGGATGGAGGGGGGAGCTAGTAATACAGGTTCCAGTGTCCTTCTAGTGCTGTCTTTCTTGGACAGTGTTACTTCAGACTGTTGGCGAGGGATTAGTTATATAACTGGTCCTCCATTATAACTCTGTTTAGATGAAGAATGGCAGCATGTAAGGATCTACTGCATTCCCAGGTAGGGTTGCCAGGTCTGGGTTGGAAAATACCTGGAGACTTTGGGGTTGGATCCAGGAGAGGGTGGGGTTTGGGGAGGGAAGGGGCCTCAGCAGGGTACAATGCCATAGAGTCCACCCTTCAAAGCAGCCATTTTCTCATGAGGAGCTGATCTCTGTCAGCTGGAGATCAGTTGCAAAAGTGGGAGATCTCCAGGCCCCACCTGGAGGCTGGCAACCGTATTCCCAGGAATAGGGAGTTGTGGGTTTTTTTTAATGGAACAGCATTCAACCAGTCATCTGTGCATAGAGTCAACACCACTATAGCACTGAGTGCTTACAGTGCGAAAAACGTGTCACACCAAAGCAACCATTCACAATACATGGGCCTACCATGTGTATCTGAGCAAACATTTCACCCTATATGAATCCACTTGCACCTCCAGGTCTGCAAGGGAAAAATTCTGCCAAGATTTCCAGGTGGTAACTGGATATCCAGTTCCTCCCAACAAATTCCTGCCTGCCTACTTACAGTGCTGTTCTAAACCAAGTTAGACCTGACTCCAATGGACTCAGAAGAGGGTAACTGAAGTGCTAGTTCCTGAATCCAGCAGGCCTGCCCAATTCCTTCAGACATAACAGCTCTGCCTCTTCCATGACCCCCTGGCTCCAAGGTAAACCTGAAGATCTTTGACCCAGATAACCCAAAGCAAATCTGGAACAGAATGAAGAAGTGAAACAGATGCTTAAGTATTTCGCATCACAGGAGACAAACCCCATTCAACGAGCTTTTCCAGCCCGTCGGGTTAATTAATAAGGCAAGCTAATTTTTACCTGTCACATTGTAGCTGTTCCGACCAGCACCATCCTGAACTCCCTTACCTTATGGATCAGGTCTGTACTTACAGCTGAGTTAACCTGAGGCAAGAGCTATCCAGTCAGAAACCAAGTCAGATGTGAATCCGCTAAGACAGAAGTTCATAATTCTACCACTGGCATCCACCCCAAATCCTTAAGTGCAGTATGGTGTGATAATGCAACTTCAGAATTTAGCAACTTTATTTCAGAGCTTTCCCATCTCCGTTTACAGAACTTTGTATCTTGGTTCACCTCATATGCAACAGTTGAAAGAACATACCCTAGACCAGCGTTCTCTCTAAGCTGAGTTAGTGTGAGCTAGCTCACAGTTTTTTAGCCTCCGGCTCACACATTTTTGTCTTGGCTCAGGAAGGATGGCTCCAGAGCAAACTAATTTATGCAGTAGCCAAATTGTTCGCTCACAACTTTAATGCCAGGAGCTCACAAAGGAGAATTGTTGCTCACAAGACTCCACAGCTTAGAGGGAGCATTGCCCTAGACATGTGATCGCCCTTTGTTGGAAGTTACTTCTAAATGGGGTTTTCTCCCCAGAAAACAGGTTACCTTCATTGCTGACCTGTTTATCCTGCCCTTGTGGACTGGTGGACCTCCTGGTGGCACCTGGTATTTTTGGCCACTGTGTGACAGAGTGTTGGACTGGATGGGCCTTTGGCCTGATCCAACATTGGCATCTCTTATGTTCTTATGTTCTTGTCCCACGGAGCTCACAGTTCTCACTTCCTCCATTTTATCTTCATCAGCACTGTGGGACGTTGGTCAGCCTGATGCTGGCAGGGCCTAAGAACAGCTCAGTGGGATTGATCTGTGTAGGATTTTGTGTAGACCTGCTTAGTGACTGGCCAAAGGCAATCCAGTAAACGTCCACAGCAGACTGAAGGTTTGAACTTGCATCTCCCAGATCCTATGTCCACATCCCAGTCTGACTACTTTTTGTTAAAAATACACCCCCAACCTTTCCCTTTTCAAATAACTAAAATCCATACCTGGAATAACTTTTTCAACCAATCTGAGATCTTACAACATTTCGGAATTCCAATTGATTTTTAAGAGTTAAAGGTTTTGCTTTTAGAATTAAGAAGTTAAAAAATTCTATGAGGGTCATCCAGTCCTTTCTTCCCTTTCGCTATGTGTAGTAATGTGGGTGATCTTGCCCAGGTCATCAGAGAAAAAAATAACTATCATAGAAACACAGAGCTGGAAGGAATCCCAAGGGTCATCTAGTCCAACCCCTTGCACAATGCAGGAAATTCACAGCTATGTGGTCCCCCCCCAAACTCCCCCAGTGACCCCTGCTCTATGCCCAGAGGAAGGCAAAAAACCTCCAGGATCCCTGGGCCAATCTGGCCTGGAGGAAAATTCCTCCCTGACCCCGAAGAGGTGATCAGCATTACTCTGGGCATATAAGAACGGGGCACAAGGGCCAAGCACTGGCTCCTCCCTTCCTGCCCTCCCTCTCATGATCTCCCTGAATCTTGAGTGAGTCATAGAATTAGCATTGCTATCAGATGGCCATCTAGCCTCTGCTTAAAAACCTCCAAAGATGGAGAGAGCCCATCACCTCCTGAGGAAACCTGTCCCACTGGGGAAGCGCTCTATCAGGAAATTCTTCCTAATGTTTAACTGGAAACTCTTTTGATTGAACTTCAGTCCATTGGTCCTGGACTGACCTTCTGGGGCAACCAAAAACAACTCCACTCCATCCTCTATGTGATAGCCCTTCAAATGTCACCTCTCAACGATCTCCTCTATAGGTTAAGCATACCCAGCTCGTTCAACCTTTCCTCATTTGGCTTGGTCTCCAGAACCCTCACCATCTTTGTCTACCTCCTCTGGACGTGTTCCACCTTATCCACATCCTTCTTCTTAAACTATTTAGTTATTAATGACAGACTGATGATAACTGAACACTTTGACATGGTTTGACCAGCAGGAAACAGGAATAGAGATTCTTGAATTCTCTTTTCTAACATTTTCCAAGGCTCCCGGCTGTTGAGTAATTTCACAGAATGGGTGAAACAAGGGTATTTCCATAGAGGGAATAAAGGTTGCCTTGCTCGAAAGCCAGTCGAATCTGACTCTAGGGTTGCGGTGCTCATCTCCGTTTCAAAGACAAAGAGCCAGCGCTGTCCAAGGACGTTTCCGTGGTCATGTGGCCAGCATGACTAAACACCAAGGCGCATGGAACGCTGTTACCTTCCCACTGAAGTGGTACCTATTTATCTACTTGCAATTTCTTGCGTTCGAACTGCTAGGTTGGCAGGAGCTGGAACTAGAGACGGGAGCTCACTCCGTCATGCGGCACACTCGGGTCTCGAACTGCTGAACTACCGACCTTCCACAGCCTGCAGTTCAGCATCTTAACCACTTGAGCCACCACAGCTCAATAGAGGCTCATAGAGGGAATAGGGATGTAGTAAAACAGAATTCTGCAGGAGGTCAATTTCTCTATAGGTAATGAAGTTTTAATTTTAATTGCCTGCTAGGGCAGCCTTCTTTTCCTCCCCTTTTAGATTGCATTGCTTACTGGGTGTATTATACTGTCTGTAGGGCTGTGTCCTTTTTTTGTGGAATCCTGTTGACTGGCTCTTTGTTCTCTGCTTGTGAAATCCAGTTTATGTGGTGTATTATACTGCTTCTGTTCTATTGTTCTTTCATTTGGGTGATCCAGTTTTATTGCATTGTTCACAGTGTGCCGTATACTGTCTTTATTGCATTGTCTTTTATACCTCTGAAATCCTCCTTGGTCTCAGCAAGACAGGTGAACAGCAAATGATGTCAACAGTAGCCCTTGCAAGGGGCTCTCAGCCTGGGGCACTTGTGGAGCCTCTCCCAAGGCCGACGGATCAAGGCTTCACCTTGCCCCTCTAGGTCCCGCTGCCGCGGTACCATTCCTGGCATAAGGTGGGCACACCGGACCAGCAAGCAACTGACCTGGCGAAAAATAAGTTTTCCCCCTTACCTGATGCAAAGCAGCAAAGCGGATCATAAGATGCCTGTCTAGATGCCCCCAATAAAGAAGCGGGGGGGGGGAGATTGCTCACCCCCTGCAAACAATTCATGATATAAAAAGCAAAGGGAGGCAGAGAGTGACAGCATTTAAGCGGACTGTTGATTCTAAGTCGCACAATGCAAAAATATTAAAGGCGTTTGAATCAACAAAATGTTAAGGCTTAAGCGAACTTTTCTTGGAATGTAAACAATGTCCTATGGGGCTGAAAAAATGGCGGTGAGAGCGAGGATTCAACAAGGACCTGCCAGCTCAGCACATCCTGCTTCCACACCAGACGCAAACACTGACTTCCCAGGCATGTTGGATACTGCATTGCGACCCCTGCTGGCACAGATGACTCATCTCAACAAGAACTTTGAGACCTTACAAAAACAGCTAAAAGAGACTAATAAAAGAACAGAAGATATTGCAAAATCAGTAGAAAAAGTGGAATCTAAGACAAAAGCAATTGATCAAAGACTGGAGGTGGCGGAGAAAGAAAGATATTTTATTTATTTTATTTTTATTTATTTACATTCGATTTCGGGGAGTTGGAGTGCTTGGTGTCGGAGGGAAAAATAGACATTGTGGGTATTTCTGAAACTTGGTGGGATGAGGAAAATCAGTGGGACACAGTGATTCCCGGTTATATATTATATCGGAAGGATAGGGGGGGAAGGGTTGGAGGTGGGGTAGCTCTGTATGTCAGAGAGGGTATAAAGTCTAGAAATGGTGTTTCTTCCGGTGGAATCTGCTTTCCGGCGCACGAATCCACTCTCCTTGGCCCTGGCTGTGTCCAGTAGGCTCCACCGCGCTGGGAGATGACGTATTCCCGCGCCTCTTTCACTGCTGGCAACGACTGCTTCTGATGTTTCACCGCTGGCCACCAGGGATCACTCTTCTGGCTTCTGTCGCCGCGCTGCACCACATTGTCTCCACTGTCAGGACTCCGCCATCGCCGCCATTACCGCCGTTCCGCCGCTGTTCCTCCGCTGCACACCACGCACCTCAGGAGAGGGCGGTGCCCCCTACCCTACTAAGGGTAGGTCCCCATTTATCTACTCGCCCTTTAACGGGCTTTCGAACCGCTGAGTGGGTGGGAGCTGGGACGTAGGCCGGGAGCTCACTCCGGCCACGGTGGGGCTCAAACAGTTGTTCGGCCAGATGTTAATGCAGGCTGCATCTACAGCCTGCGCCACCGCTCCTTCTGAAAAAAACTCAACTTTTGCATCTGCAAATGGAAAAGGCTTCATACGTTTTGAGAATAGATAAAACAAGTAACGGAACAGGCTGGGAGAACAGGCTGTAATGGAACAGGCTGGCAAGAATCCCCTTACGACTGTGTGGATGCATCTGGAGAAACTGGATCTTATCCTTGATATAGAGCCACGTGGCTAATTCAATATTTTTCTGCTTTGTGCCCCCCCCCCCCAATGCCAGCACCTTTAAACATTCAGAATGTTGAAGGCAATGGCTGGAATCCCCTGGAGGATTTTTGCAAATGGAAGTGGGGGGGGGGAATTTCCATTAATCCCCTCTCCTGCTGCAGACCTCCAACGTTCCCTTCTTGTTACTGTTCCTGGGAAGGGGTGACAAAGAAAGTCATACTCCACTGATGGAAACCCCTTTCGTCAGCAGAGATTACCCATGAATCCAAGCCAATACAACTCTACTGACGTTGCAGTGACCATGTGTACAGAGGGGAATGATTGTGCCCACTGATTCAGCCCCCTAGGTATTTGACATAATACTTGAAAAATCATATACCAGACATACTGCATGGGCATAGGTTCTATTGGCACCGTCAAGAATCTTGACAAGGCAGGATTCCTGATTGTGCATGCAGAGCAGGCATGTGTACACAGATGTTTTCAAAGATTGCACCAAATGCATACAAGAAGTGGCGGTACACGGTACGTGATTTCACTGCCCTTATCTCTCAGAGCCAGCCTAGATGTTACGTGTGACATCAGTCAGAACACAGTTGCCCAACCTGACTCTCTGTCACATGTATGAACTGGTAGCCAATGCTCCCTCTAAGCTGTGGAGTGTTGTGAGCAAAAACTCTACTTTGTGAGCTACTGGCATTAATGTTGTGAGCGAGTGATTTGGCTGCTGCAGAAATTAGTTTGCTCTGGAACTATTCTTCCTGAACTAAGACAAAAATGTGTGAGCCGGAGGCTAAAAAACTGTGAGCCATCTCACACTAACTCAGCTTAGAGGAAACACTGGTTGCAATCCCTTAGCCTAATGTACCTAGCAGGGTTATTGTGAGAAGAAAAATGAGGAGGGGTAGGTTGTCAGGCCTCCCATTATGGCAAGAAGCATCCTGCCAGCATTTTTTCAAATGGCACGCAGCATGACATCACTTCTGGGTTTTACCATAGAGTTTCTGGCGAATCCTAGAGCAACATGATTTCACCTCTGTCTTTTCCCCGGAAGTAATGTCATGGTGCGCACACCATTGTGTGCCCCCCCCATGTCTCTGCCCCCTGAGGAGGTGAGAACCATGTATGTTGTCCTGAGCTCCTAGCAGAAAGGGTGGGATTAAAATGAGTGGATAAAAAAAGAGATAATAAATTTAGTATATGTGCAGACTTTCTGTCTCACTCTCATCATTTGTGGAAAAGGGGAAATTGCATGGAATGAATATATGCTACAAACCACAAGATAACTTATCAGCTCCTTGGAATCTGCACTCCTGTAAAAGTTCCAATTTTGCCATCTTTCACGCTACATTAACAAAATAACAAGACTCCTCCTAAAACTATGACCAAAAGGAACCTGGAAACGGGACCAGTAAACTCCTTAGCAGCTCTCACACTGAAAGACTTACATTCAGCATGTCTCTGCATATACTGGCTGGGTTTCTGGTTTTCCCCCTCCGAGATTATCATTCCAGGCACTCAGTGAGAAACAGGAAGAAAGAGAAAAATACTTTAGGTTTTCTGGTGCTTTGTCTCTCTCTCCCCCCCCCCCATCCCGAGCACTCCCACTCTCCTACTGCAGTGCAAAAGGGGGGGGAGAGTCCTAAATGCAAAGATCGTATTTCAGTGAAATACTGACAGCTCTGACCAAGGAGTAAAAAGACAGGGAAACAGAAATGGGTTTTAGAAATCAAATATCAACTATGCACATGGGGAAAAAATGTCCTGTTATCACAGTGGGTTCCACGGTGCCTGTAAAAGGAGACCCCAGATTGGCATATCAACGCCGCAAATCTGGCAAAAAAAGAAGAAAAAAATGCAAATTACAGCGCAGTTAAGTGGAAGTTGTATCTATAGCAATCAGGGGACTCTTCAACCGTAGGAAAGAAATGTTTCTGTTCACTGACTTTATAAAGGCAAAATACTGGCTAGGGAATAGGGAGTGATGTTATAAATGGGCTTACTTATAGTGTTGAATCCTATACACACATCCCAAAGAACTCAGGGTGGCATTCCATTTTATCCCCTCCTCCATTTTACCTTCTCACCAACCCTGTAAGGTAGGTTAGGGTAAGAAAGAATGACTGGCCCAACATCACCTAGGATGTTTTAGGGCAAGCAGGGATTTGCTAAATTGTCTGGAGATGGTGCCTGGGGATTATATCAGGAGCGGCTGTCCTCTGGATGCCTCGACCTGGATGGCCCACGCTAGCCTGATCTCATCAGAACTTGAAAATCAGGCAGAGTTGGCCCTGGTCAGTACTTGGACGGGAGGCCACCGAGGAAGCCTGGGGTTGCTACGCAGATCCAGTCAATGGCAAACCACCTCTTTTTGTCTCTGTGTCTTGAAAACCTTACAGGGCCACCCTAAATTGGCTGTGGCACTTTCCAGCACCATCCTCCGGATATACGGGTCCCAGGCCATGAAGATCACCACCACGAGCCTGGATGGAAATCGGCTGTGAATACAGGTGCTTCAGTATTGTCATAATGTGACCCTTGCAGTTGGTCCCCCTTAAATATGCATT
Organism: Gekko japonicus; assembly: GCF_001447785.1. Classification (NCBI taxonomy): domain Eukaryota; kingdom Metazoa; phylum Chordata; class Lepidosauria; order Squamata; family Gekkonidae; genus Gekko; species Gekko japonicus. The sequence goes on from NW_015172575.1 coordinate 752,928, forward strand.
CTGATTCAGAAGAGGAGAAGAAGAGATCAGATTTATACCCCACCCTTTAGTAGTAAGGAGTCTCAGAGCACCTTACAATCTCCTTTCCCTTCCCCACAACAGACACCCTGGGAGGTAGGTGGGGCTGAGAGAGCTCTCTTGAGAACTGCTCCTGAGAGAACAGCTCTGAGAGAACTGTGACTGACCCAAGGTCACACCAGCAGCTGCATGTGGAGGAGTGGGGAATCAAAGCCGGTTCTCCCAGATTAGAGTCCACACTCCTAACCACTCCACCAAACTAGCTACACCAAACTCTTATTCAGTTTCAGCATTTCTTCACATTTCTGTCAATTCAGTATGTGAATGTGGCTACGGTTCTCAGGGTGCTTTCCTGGAGGTAAGCCCCATTGAATAACTTGAAATTTCCTTCTGAATAATCCTGTTTAGGAATGCTGTATATGAGAAAAACAAGAACTTTGCCCACAGGACCCTGGAGCATGGCTCCGTCCATAATTAATCTATGTTTTCTATAAGAATTGAGCTAAAGACAATTAGATTTGTCTGATGTCACTACGTCCAGCCCTGACTTTACCCTCTGACCCATCAACTTTAATAATGGGAAGGGGGGAGGCACAAAGGCAACCTTTCCAGGTCAAGCTTTGCCACTGGGCAAGTCAAACCTAATAACAATCAAAGACAAGTCCTTTTCCAAACCACTTACATTAAAGTTAATCCACTAGCTATGTATTCAATCTGGATGTCCACCCCACACCCCCCCACGTACTGATCCGCAGTGCTTCCATTAGCCTGAAGGTATCAGGGGATGTGCTCTGAGGTGCAACAGTAGTAGGGGTGAGGTCATGACAACAGACCTGGAGATGGAAAGATTAGGTGAACTGCAGAGGGAGAGACATGTGCCATGAAGCCATCGTGATGCACAACTCTTCAAACGAGAGAAAGTGGCCTGACCTTACAGAAGCTGACCTGATTGCGAATCCTTTCCTCTCCCCCCACCCCAGGGCTTCTTCTCAAAATGAACACAGGGAGGGACCAGAGAGGGAGAAAGTGTCAACAGAAACTCTTTGAGGCACAGAAGACCTGACTGGAAATGCAGCGCTGCCACGAAACATGGCCACTGCCCCATTTAGGCCCCTCCATTTCAGAAACACTGAGTAAATCTACCTCATGACACGATGCTGTGACATTCTGCATTGCCTGCCAAAACTACTGGGGGCAAGTGGCGTGGAGCAGAGGCAAGGAAAGGCCAAACATTGTAATATCACATTGTAAGGCAAATTCTGGAGCTGTGGTGGCTCAACTGGTTAAGACGCTGAACTGCAGGCTGTGGAGCAGTTCGAGACCCGGGTGCCGCAAGACAGAGTGAGCTCCTGTCTCTAGATCCAGCTCCTGCCAACCTAGCAGTTCGAAAGCAAGAAATTGCAAGTAGATAAATAGGTACCACTTCAGTGGAAAGGTAACAGCATTCCATGCGCCTTGGTGTTTAGTCATGCCGGCCACATGACCACGGAAGCGTCTTTGGACAGCGCTGGCTCTTCGGCTTTGAAACGGAGATGAGCACCGCAACCCTAGATTCGGATTCGACTGGCTTTCGAGCAAGGGAACCTTTATCTTTACCTTTTTAAGGCAAATTCTATTGGCGATCATGGATGGGGAGGAAGGCACTAGAGAAGCACCTGCTTTTTTTGAGACTCAGCAGATTCATGTTTACTAGCTTGTTTAGTGCTAGAAAGGCAGCCATCTTAGATCAGTGTACTAAATACCCTTCTGGCTTATTTACTTAAATAGTCATACATATCTGCTTACCCACCTTTTGGTTCATTTTACTGTCTTCCGTATCATCCTTGCTATGCTTGGGAGTCAAAAGTAATGTTTTCTTGGGGTCTGTTTTCTATCAAGCTTTATACAAGTATTGAAACATCAAGAGGATACCTTCAGTTTACTGGGTCGGAGGGAGTAACAAGATTTGGGGTCATTCACTAGTCATGACCTCCCCCTCACGTAGATCCTTCAAATATGCATGATTACCATGTTGTTTGAAGAGGAACGATGCAGGTATTTTGTATGCACATACAGCTGTAACAAGTGAGCCAACCACTGGGTTTTCCGAGGTTCTAGTTTGTGCATATCAAAACTTTATGTATGTACAATCACATGCATCATCCCTGTTCAGACAACATGGTGACTGTGCATACTGGGAGCATGGAAAATAGTAGATGTTCCCAATATGAGCTGTTGACAGGCTCCTGGTATGCATGGATATGATGTCTGAAAATGGCCTCTCTCTCTCTCCCTCCCTCCCTCTGTCACACACACACACACACACACACACACACACACACACCCTTTGACCAAATCCTGTTGAAGTTCCCTGGGTTGGATTCCCATGTTCCTTTTAACACATGCATAATTCATAACAATTATGAAAATCTATGTCCAAAGGACGAACCGCTCATTCTTTATCACAGTAGTCTAAGAACATAGCATGGCCTAACCTAAGTGGCCAGGTCACATTACATTTTAAACAGTTTGTATCTGGGTTCCCCATGCCGTCTTTCCATCAGGCATGAACTGTGAGTTCCCTTCCTCTGCCACATGTGTAATGCCCAGTTTGAATCAGGACCCAGTAGCCTCCCCACTCCAGTTTCCTGATCTCAAATGGCCTTGGTGGCACTATTTGTACTTTTGGGGGCTGCACATGCACTCAAGGGGTATATGTGTGTTTCTCCAGTGGGGCAAATATGCCCCCTGGTGCCTTCAGGACAGGAAAACAGTGTAAGAGGAAAGCGAAAGCCCTTTCTCCCACTGTACTGCTGTCTCAGTTGGGCACTGTATGCCTGGGAATTGAGGCTAATTTGTAACTTGGGTCTGACTGAAAGACAGAGTGGGGAAGCTAGACTCATAACAACCCATGTAAAACATAAAAGGTAAAGGTAAAGGTTCCCTTGCTCAAAAGCCAGTCGAATCCGACTCTAGGGTTGCGGTGCTCATCTCCGTTTCAAAGACAAAGAGCCAGCACTGTCCGAAGACGTTTCCGTGGTCATGTGGCCGGCATGACTAAACGCCGAGGCACACGGAACGCTGTTACCTTCCCACCGAAGTGGTACCTATTTATCTACTTGCAATTTCTTGCTTTCGAACTGCTAGGTTGGCAGGAGCTGGAACTAGAGATGGGAGCTCACTCCATCATGCGGCACCTGGGTCTCGAACTGCTGAACTACTGACCTTCCACAGCCTGCAGTTTAGCGTCTTAACCACTTGAGCCACCGCAGCTCCATATATAAAACATACGGTAGTGTGCTATATAATACCTTCTTCATTCTGCTCACAAAGATAGACTAAAGCATAATTCTGCGACGGTTCTCTGAAAATGAGACTCTGCTTTGTGTCTGAGGAAGGGTGTCTGAGTATTTTCCCTTCTGCCCCTTCGTAATGTCATAATTGCTCGCTTAGGTTCTTCTTTTATTGCACATCATCCAGCCTATCTTCTTTTGTTACCTTTTAACAAAGACAAACCAGCAGGTTGAAACTGTCTTGTTTCCACAATGCATCTAAGCCTAACAAATTTACATTTGGGCATAACATTTGAGAGTGAAAGTTCTGCCAGAGGATGTAGTGATGGCCACAGGAATAAATAGCTTTCAAAGGTGATTAGATAGATTCCTGGAGGATAAGTCTATCAATGGCTACTAGCCATGTGACTATGGGGAACCTCCACATTCAGTCGACCTCTGAATCCCAGAGCCAAGAGGCAACATTGGGGGAAAGGCCTTGGCCTCTATGCCCTGTTGTTGGCCCTCCACAGAAACTGGTTGGCCACTGTGTGAGACAGGATGCTGGACTAGGTGGACCATTAGCCTGATCCATCAGGGCTTTTTTAATGTTCTTGTGTTCTTCTTATCATCATATATGGTACTTGAGACAGAAAACTGTGCTTTTATCTGATAATTACAGTCAGGTAGCCATGTGAATCAGTAGCAGCATGAAAACAGGAATCCAGTGGTATATTAAAGACTAACAACATTTATTCCAGTAGAAGTTTTTGTGAGTCAGAGCTCACTTCCATCAGATGTGTGCAGTGTTTATCAATATATTATGCTGGAAGATGAAGAAGTGAATGACCTAAGGTTGCCAGGTCTTCTGTGTCCTCCAGCGGGGGATGAGGTACGTGAAGAAATGCATTTTTCTGTTCGAGGTTTGAAATGAGCAAAATCTTCACTCTGAGTTTTAGAAGTATTTCCCCTCTCTCTCTGGGCAGAGAATAGGCAGGAAGGGAGGAAGACAGTTCAGTTGCTTGTAGGCGAAGCCAGGGATGCCTACAGGATCCACAGATGTATGAACGCCTCAATTGCTTACAAACTTCCTCCTCCATCATGACAGAGGACAACTAAGAATTATATCCCAGTGATTCAATTTGCAACTAAGCAGCAATCTTGGCTCTCAGATGTGTTTTTCCTTCTTCTAATCCAGACCACCACTAGATATGTTTGGCAATTAATATAGCTGAGAGAAGTCATTCCAGCTGTATCATGTTTCTTCTAAGGTTTCAGTTATCTGGAGCAGGCTGGCTGAATGTGAGCAGCTTCCACAAATTTTCTTTGGGGATTTAATTTGCTGGCCTAGATAATTCGCTCCCTATCTGCAGAGTTAAGGAAGGACACGCAAGCAGAACTCTGCTGGTCTCAGGACCACAAGGTCTCCAGATCAACATTCCCCAAATGCAACTCACATGTGCCAGATGGGAGCCCTGGCAACTTGGCTCAGCTTGGTACCGAACAACAAGCTCTCACAAGCCTTTAAGTATTTTGGCAGGAGAAAATTCATATTTGGATGGGCCTGATAATGTTTATGGAAAGCAAGAGTATTTCCTTCCTACTCTTGAAATCCCTGACTCTCTTAAGGGATGCCTCCCCTTCTCCGCCCCTACACCATACATTGTGTGCATAGGCTATGATGACCTAGTGAGGGTATCTCTCAATGACATCACCTGCTGGATAATGCACTTTGGCTGCGATCATACGCACAATTAGACCCGACATAGGCACGAATGCTGGGCGGATTTAAAGGGAGCGATCAGACAACAACATCTGAGAAGCGTCCTGCAGCCGTCAGCAACCCATCCTGCTTCACCACAGAAGTGGAGTTAAAAGACACCAGGGAAAATCTGGTAGTAAACAGGTTGTGACAGGCCACGGACGGACTTTCCCCTGTCTGATTGCTCCAGCACGCTCTCATGCCGTCGGGATGGTCTGATCAGAGTACTCCAACTCCCTGCCATCCCCCCCCCTTTTCAGTAGGCACATAATCGTAAACTCCATAGGGAGCCCTCAGTGCAGAGGTGCGGTTCATCGATTCCTCGTGGGAAATAAATGGCACACACACAAAAAAACAGACTCACTCGCAGTTGCATCTGGTCATACACTGATGGGCTGTGCCTGCAGCTTCAAAGGGAGGTGTGATCTCGCAACTGCAGGTCAAATTCCTCCAGAGGAAATAGCTTCGCTTCCTCCCCATTTTATCTGGTGTGTGTGACTGTACCTATAGATAATTTAATGCACCACTAAAGCCATGGCAAGCTAGTTGATGGTCCTTTCCCATTAAACCTTTATGTAGGGCAGTCTTTTGGACAACAAGTAGCAATGGCCCTCGCTTCTTCCTAGAAATGGGCAGACATCCCCAGCTCAAACAGTCTTACAGTGCAATCCTAAAACAGAGAGACATCCTTCTAAGTCCAATGAAGCCTGCTTAGGATTGAACTGTTGGCCTTATCAAAACTCTTTTTGTTTCTCTCCAAAATTCCTTAGACATTTAATACTTAGCAGGTGGTAAGGAGTCTGTTAAAGGAAGGTCGCTTAGGCTGGAAGAAGTCTTCAAACTTTCTTCTTTGCATGCAGGCAAAATAGGAAACAGTCTTATAGCGAGATAGTTTCAGAGGATAGCCATGTGGTCTGCAGTAAAAGAGCTCGATTTGAGTCTGACAGCACTTAGAAACCAACAAGATATTTGGGATATGAGCTTTTGGGAGTCGGCGCTTTTGGGACCTTTGACTCTCAGAATCTCATACCCTGAAAATCTGGTTGGTCTCTATGGTGTGAGTGGACTCGAATCGAGCAGTCTTGTATCAGCTTATTAGTCCTTCTAGTCTAATTCTGTTTGTTCTGACCACCAGCAGCTCCAGGGTCCCAAGCAGTCTCACTTTAACGTGAGATGCCCAAGATGAAACCTGGAACCTTCTGTATGTAAAGGATGTGTTCCACCACTGAGCTACACCCCCATGTTGGATTTTCTTGGGAATAATCATTACAACAGCTGTATAAAGTAAGGATTGTAGGTAGCCCTGGATTGCAGATGGGAGCGCTGGAGCTCAGAGACTTGTCCAAAGTCATCCAGGGAAGCAACGCTGATAGCAAAGCTGAAGTCCTTCATTACTGGACTGCACCAGCTCGTGCATATAATCAAATCCTCCAGAACTTCTGCAATAGCCTCAACATTTTGCCTTTGGCGAAATTCAGAAGCAGTTTAGGGATCTACAGTGATAGCCTCCTCCATTTTAATAGTTCTGAAGCCTTATGAATTTTGGCACACATCTAAACCTTATCAATAGAAAAGAGCAAGAGTCCAATAGCACCTTAAAGACTAACAAAATTTCTATTTTTTTATTTTTCATATGTGCATGTGTGTGAGTGTGTGTGTGTGTGCACCTGGAAGTCTTGGTGACCTCTGGTGACTGACCCCTACAGGGGGGCTGGAGGATATTCAGAGAGGTGGCTGAATAAAGCCTGCCCCCACCTCCCATCTCTGGTATTCCAAGGAGGTCTCCCATCCAAGTACTTGCCAGAGTCGACCCTACTTTGCTTCCAAGATTTAACAAGATCAGGCTTGCCTGGGCTATCCAGGTCAGGGCAGAGGGTATGTCTTTCATGAGTCACTGCTTACTTCTTCAGATAGTACAACTAAACACGGTCATATTGCAAAAACAAATTTGGAGGTTCCTGTTCTGATAAAAGCACTTAAGGAACTTTTTGTAAGAAGTGTGCAGTGACTCACAAGAGCTTATACCCCGCCACAGATTTTGTTAGCCTTTAGAGTGCTACTGGGCTTTTGCTATTTTCTCCTGCTGCAGGCAGACTAACACTGCTCAACCCATCTTGATCTATTTAAACCTTATGTACACTTGCAAATTAGCTCTACATTTTTCCCCCTTCCTCCCCACCAATAAAATACAGGAATCTCACATCAGTTGACATTGAACAACTTTATATTTTTATTTTTCATGTTTAGTAAAAGATATAGCATTCGCAAGGAAGGGACTGAATCGAATGGCTGTTCCACACATTCTGCACAGGCAGAGCCAAATTTGCCATCAAGACTTCCTGAGCCTTGCCCTGACCTGGATAGCCCAGGCAAGCCCGATCTCATCAGATCTCTGAAGCTCAGCAGGGACCGACCCTGGCCAGTACTTGGATGGGAGACCTCCTTGGAATGCCAGGGCCGGGAGGCAGAGGCTATCAAGCCACTTCTCTGAACTTCTCTCAAGCCACTTCTCTGAACGTCCTCCATGGACCAGTAGGAATCACTAGAGGTCGCCATGACTTCCAGGCATGGATACACATGTACACACACACACACATGCAGTAATAATTTTAAAAAGACTTTCTGAGCCTTCTTTTCCAGCTTACGCTGTTGCTCCTCTTCCCTCCTGGCTTCACACACCACAGGTAAGAGCATCGCAAACTACTTTTGTGTCCCAGCCCACAACCTGAGAACCACTATCCTAAACCATTTGCTGTT
>NW_015172575.1:760755-786430 GCF_001447785.1 Gekko japonicus
CAATATGACTGTGTTTAGTTGTACTATTAATGCTTTTAGACTCTCTTGTGGAGACTTGTAGGCTAGCTCATGGCTGGCTCACAGAAGGTTCTTGGCACAATCCCTCTTACCAACGGGCTCAGGGAGCAGGTAGTTGATGTTAGATTCACTGGTATAGTAAGCCAGTAATCTGGTTTATTTAGCAGAGTGCCCAATGTCTACATACAGCAGTAGCTTTTTTGTTCCGCATGCGCTAGCAAAGTTACAGAGTTACACAGAGCCACTTGTGAGTTTCAAACTAATAAGAATCCTTTATTCAAGGAACTACATTCTAGATAGTACAGGTTGAGAGATAGGGATAGAATCTAATCTAACATGGTAGCAAAGATGGAGAGAAGCGTGTTCCTTCTTTGTGTGTGTGTGTGTGTTTGTGTGTGTGTGTGTGTGTGAGAGAGAGAGAGAGAGAGAGAGAGAAAGAATGGAAGGAAGGAAGGAAGGAAGGAAGGAAGGAAGGAAGGAAGGAAGGAAGGAAGGAAGGAAGGAAGGAAGGAATTCCCTGAGCGTATCAGTTTACACATCAAAGGAACAGAGACTGAAGAATAAACAGGAAGGAAACTCAAAGTTTGCCTTTCTGTCTATCCGACTCTCTTGTAATCCCCCCTCTGGAGGCTGAGGCTAAGAGACAGCGTCTGGTCCTTCTCTTCCAACAGTTTGAAAGACCTGAGAACCACAACCAGTCCGAGAAAATACTGAGGTAGATCCATGGTGCCTTCCTGTCTACCAGCAGGGATTAATGTGAGATGCTGAACACATTTAGCAGTCCACTTTTGGGGTTAGTTATGAAGACCAGTATAGTTAGGAGAAGACATCCATTGACTTTATACAATGGAAATGGCTTTTCTTAAAAACAAATGGGGGGAGGGGGAAGTTTAATATCATTTGATAGCCCTCATCCCTCTTTTGTAGTATACTTATGCTTATCAGATGTGTGTGAGAAATTAATGCTTGAAGACAATTTACATAACCACATACCAGCAGGGTAAAAGAAACAGTACCCTTAGGTCAACAGAAACTCTCTCTTGGAGGCAATGCTAGAAATTAATACAAGGTAAACATGGATTGTGGCTGTGAGATCATACACAATTACACCCTTATCTGTACACACAAAGAGCACATGGGCACTCCGTACCACTTCTTTCCCACAAACTATTCTTTGCTCATTCTCATTTGGAGAAAAGGATGCATTGGTGTTTATTGGCCCTGTCACATGCTCACAAAATCCATGTACTGGCTCTGGTACACAGCAGTTGTAATTTTAACAGTGCAGTCCTAAGTAGCATTACACCCTCCTAAGCTCATTGACTTTGACAGACAGAGGCCCTGGTCACACGGCAAAGTTGCCGTGGGAGAGGCACGGGAGTCCCGCGGATATTCCGGGCGTGATCTCACCCCAACATCTGGGAAGCGCAGTGCTCCTGTGGCGAACCCGTGGCTCCCCACCGAGGGTGCGGAGTTAAAAACTAGTACCTACAAGGTACTAGTTTCCTGAAACCGCGGGCCAAGGGCGGGCGTCTGATCGCGTTCCCAGTGGACTTACGTGGCATTCGGTGCCTGCCGCTGTCCGTCTCCGCAGGTTGCGCAACAGCACCCAACAGCGCATGTGCACAAAGAGCGATTGCCAGTGCAATTGCGCAGCGTGGCTTCTGTGCCGCGCTGCAGGATACTCGTCTGATCGGCATTTTCCCCGAACCACAGGACCTCAACCGGGATCTGTGCTCAGGCAGCCACGGGTTAGTTTCCTCCGGGGCATTTAGCCACGCCTCCCCCCCCCCCCCGGCGCTATCCACCCTGGGTGATTGGGGCCTTAGAAAGGCGTAACTTAGTTTAGGAGTTGTACATAATGCTAGCTCAGTTGCTTAAGAAGTGGGAAGGCAGTAAACTGCAGAATTGCTGAAGGACCTAAAGGACCGTCTTCTCTCATTTGGACATCCCAACATAGTGACATCACAATCAGAGGCACCCTGTCCCTCAGAAGGTAGTTGGCTGGCTACCTGAGGCAGGGCCTTTTCTGAGGTTGCACCCCAGTTGAGGAGCACTCTCCCTCCCTAGTGCAAACACTGTTGTCTTCTGCCCCAGACTGATTCTATCCTGTTCTCCTGAGCCTCGACGTGCTTACTGTTTTGACTGCTGTCATTACTGCACCTTTTGGATTTAAGGTTGTATTGCTTTACACTGGCTTTACCGCACATTTTAATAATTTCATATAATTTATCTTGAAAGCAAATCTTGGTAGAAAGGCGGGATTTTTAAAATGAACTAACTAAATCTCTTCTTTTATCCAGAGTCTGTTCTACCTTGCAGTAACTCTGAATAGCCATTTAAGGCCGTAGGAACAGAAGCTCATCTGACAAGGGTCTATGGCTCAGTGATGGAGCATCTGTTTCACGCACAGAAAGTTCCATGTTCAATCGCTGGCATCTCCAATGAGAAAGAATCAGGCAGGAGAAGTGAAGACCTCTGCCAAGGCTGTGGAGACACTGCCAGTCAGAGTTGACGATACTGACTTTGCTAGACACCCTGGCCTGGCTCCGTAGAAGGCAGCTGCATGTGTTGATCTATTTTATTTTAAAACCATGGATCAACAACAAAATCTGCCCCCTTCCCCCAATGCTTACAATCATCCTTATGGTCAGGCTGCTTCCATGATTTCCAGATTAGGTTTAGAGAAGGAGGGATGGGGCTGTGAGGCCTGCGGTATTAAGTGTTAGCCTGATTGCTCTTAGTTATTAATTATAATGGGGAATATGAAATATTATAAATAGCAATAGGCAATAAGGGAGCAAACACCTGTGTATACAGAGGTCCTGCTTCTTCCAGAAGCACCAGAAAGAGGCACGGAGGTTGGATTTCAATATAAAATGATTCTTTTACTGTAGATACTTCACAATCAAACAATACACACACGCACACACATAATTATACAGAGCTAGGAAAATTAGAGAGACATGGAGAGCACATTCACATTAGCAGGATGATCGTTGGTGGGCAATATTTACCTGTCCGACGAGATGGAGCAATCCTTGGGAAGAATGAGGTAAACTATAGGCAGGGCTTTTTTTTTTAGAAAAAGCCCAGCAGGAACTCATTAGCATAATAGGCCACACCCAGCAGCAGAAACCCATTAGCATATTAGGCCACACCCCTGACGGCACCACTCATTCGCATATTAGGCCGCATTCCCATGTTACCAGAAGTGTGGTCATCCAGCCACACCCACCTTTTGCTTCTTATTCTGTTTACCTTGTTTGTTGTCAAAACCCAGGGCTTTTTTTGTAGCAGGAACTCCTTTGCATGTTAGGCCACACACCCCTAATGTAGCCAGTCCTAATGAGTTCCTGCTGTTGGGTGTGGCCTGTTATGCTAATGAGTTCCTGCTGGGCGTGGCGAACTCGGGAGCCAGCCGGAACTCCGTTCCTGTGCGTTCCTGACCAAAAATAGCCCTGACTATAGGGAAATGGGGTCGTATCTTGAACCAGCCAAGACACGTGGAAAGACTCTTGGATAGCTAATCCAGAGTCAGCAAGATAGGTGGGGTACAGAGGGAGAGAGGGACCACATGGCTGAGTGTCCCCTTTTATGAGGGGGGCTTGGGGGGTTGAGCCAGGCTGGCCACATGTCCTAGTCACATGTCTCTTGGGGGTGGCCTAAGCTGGTCACATGTCTTGGCCCACCTCCTACTAGTCCATCCCAAAAACATGCTGATTGGTACTGGGTTCAAGGGGGAAGGGTCTAGGGGAGTGGGCAATATTGAACTCTAGTAACTCTGAGCAAGGAAGTGGCACCTAATGGGATTATGACTCATGCAGCCAGCTTCAGTGAGATGAATCAATTTGGGGGAAGGGGAGCGTTGCCTACGTGTGCAGGAAGAAACTCCACATGGAGTTTGAATCTTTCTTCTCCTGCCTTGGCATGGCATCTGCCTGGTTTTCAGTGCTTCAAGTGGCTAGGGAGCTGGTCCATCTTACAGCAGGTAAGAGGGCAGGTAACCTCAGGAACCGTGGCACATTATCTCAGGAAGTCTTCCTTCTACTTGGTATGTCTCCAACTGGCATCACTTTGGGTCACCATGCAATACAGTCTCTATTACACACTATTTGCTCAGTCCAGGTTTCTCTTGATTATGAAATTATAAGTCCAAGATGGCAACATAGGACGAGGCCAAAAGCTTGCCCTCGCCCCAGCCAAGGGACACAAACATTTGGGGCTAGCTCAGGCTAGCCTATCAGGGATCCTCTTAGCAGAGACACGAAAGCCAGGAAGTGAGCCTACCGTGTGCCCTCTCGCCTTACTACTGGTCATGCTTCTAAGAGCTCTGATTTACTTCTTGCTTCTCTGTTCCTTTCACAGATAAATCCCATGGCAAGAGACTCTTCTGCAGCTAAATCCCGGGGGCTTAGGTATGCAAAGAGCCTCACAGTGCTGGAACATAATACCCTGTGATGCAAAGCTGTAAATATTAACTTGGTGGAAAAGGGTTTTATCAGTGTTCTCTTGGAAGCAGGGATTAAACTGGTCATTCAAAACTATTTCATACATTCCACTGTAAGAATCAAACAGCCAAAAACGGAGCAGTGGCGTGATGTGATAAACACTGTTCTGGGACGGCAGAGGAATCTTCCAGCGATTAGACAGCATTTATAAGATAAATACAGCTCCCTAGCCAGAATTTTTCCCTTGGGAGAGAGAAATGTTCTTGATAACATTATAATTGCTCCCCCCCACCCACCCACCCAGAGGAGGAGGATAGGGAGGCTTTGAAGAACCAAGATTTCCCACTCAGTTGTATGGGGTTTATGGGCACGATTAGAGCCGTTCACCGCTGACATCATTTCCTGTTCTGCCGTTGTCTGGTACAGCTTGGATTCCCAGTGCCAGAAATCCTGTTCCCAAAGCAACAGTTTCCATGAAGAAGGGTTCAGGAGACAGGGAATTAAATAAATAAATAAATGATGTTAAATGATGCCAGGATGAGCTTTGTGGTTTGGCAGTGTCACAGCCTTTGTCTAGTGGAGTCAGGGCTTATTAAAAAGAACATGTCAAGAGAGAAGGAAGGCCACATGGGGAAAAAAGGTTATTATTCCAGCAACAGAGCTTGGGTAATAGCATGGTATATTCCAGTGGGACAGTCGACAGTGGCCTTTTAAAAAAAAACCTCCATGGCCAGGGTAGCGTTCCACAACAAAGGTCCATGTTTTGTTTGCCTTAAGGTGGGAACCATCAGAAATGACGAGATGACGTTAGAATCTCCCATTTTTGTCTCAAAATTGAAAGCCGTATTCACAGGGAAAGTGACAAATCTTTGTATATTTATTTATTTTTATTTATTTATTGAATTTCTACCCCGCCTTCCCAGCCGAGGCCAGCTTTGCTAGATACTTCTGATGGAATTATTTCAGAATGGTGCATTTTACTCTTTGCATATTCTATAAGCACATTCCCCGCCTTTTCCCCAAAAGGACAATCAGTTAGTCTGTCTGAGGATACATGGACTTCTTGGCTATGCTTTCTAGAGAGGAAACCAAATCCCTGTATGGTTCTTACTATTTTGTCCTCTTCCCTATTCATTTTTGTCTTTTCTTCACTTTTCCCTGTTCATTTTGTCCACTTCCCTGTTCCATTTCCCATCAATCAGGGGACAAGGTCTTAGGACGCATGTTGTTCACATCCATCTGCCCTGCAGCTTTGACTTCCAGCCAGTTAAGAGCCTGGACTCTAATCTGGGAGAAGTGGGTTTGATTGACTCCTTCACATGCAGCTGCTGGTGTGACCTTGGGTCAGTCATAAGTTCTATCAGAGCTGTTCTCTAAAGGGCAGTTCTAGAGAGAGCTCTCTCAGCCCCACCTACCTCACAGGGTATCTGTTGTGGGGAGGGGAAGGGAAAGGGATTGTAAGCCACTCTGAGACTCCAAGAGCGGGGTATAATTCTCTTTCTTTCTTTCTTTCTTTCTTTCTTTCTTTCTTTCTTTCTTTCTTTCTTTCTTTCTTTCTCTTTCTTTCTCTCTCTCTCTCTCTCCACCCCCCCCCGCAATTTCTGTGTTTTCTTAGTCCCTGGCCATCCCTGGGAGCTGGAGGCCCTTTTCCCAGTGCCTCAGTAGCAAAATGAGACACACAGAGACAGTTAATGACATGTTTCATCATATTTTTGTGAAACTGGACAGAATGGATTGTATGGCATGCTGACGATGCTATGATCAGCAATAATGATAACTTGTTTCTCTGCTGCGATATATTTGGTATGTTCTTGGCAAAAAAAGTTCATGACTAGCGATTCTTAAGATACATTTCTATGCAGCTTGAAACAAAAGTCCCAAATTGCATGTGAAAAGGCAGTACGTAGAGCCACACACACATACATGCATAAACAAACAAAAGAAACATCTACTTCTGCCATTTTTTTCATAGTTTCAAAGCTCTGCCCATTGTATACGATGGGAATGAGTTCTATGGATAGGCCAGCTGTATAAACAACACAAGGGATTGTTTGCTATAAAATAGCATCATGAGTAGGGCTGCAATGGTTGCCAACTCAAGGTTAGGAAACTCCTGGAGATTTGAAGGTAGTAACAGGACCCTTTTTGTAGAAAAAGCCCAGCAGGAACTTGTTAGCATAATAGGCCACACCCAACCGCAGAAACTCATTAGCCTATTAGGCCACACCCCTGACAGCACAACTCATTAGCACATTAGGCCGCACCCCCATGTTGCCAGAAGTGGGGTCATCCAGCCACACCCACCTTTTGCTTCTTATTATTTTTACCTTGTTTGTTGTCAAAACCCAGGGCCTTTTTTTGTAGCAGGAACCCCTTTGCATGTTAGGCCACACACCCGTAATGTAGCCAATCCTAATGAGTTTCTGCTGTTGGGTGTGGCCTATTATGCTAATGAGTTCCTGCTGGGCATGGCCAGCTCGGGAGCCAGCCGGAACTCCGTTCCTGTGCGTTCCTGCCCTAAAATAGCCCTGGTAGTACCTGGGGAGAGCAAAGTCTGAGGACAGGAGGGAGCTCAGTGAGTGGGGCTGTGATGCCACAGAGTCCAGCCCCCAAAGCTTCTCCAGGGGAACCGATCTCTGTCATCTGGAGATCAATCGTAAACCTGGGAGAACTACAGGTGTTGCCAATTCCAATTTGGGAAATCCCTGGAGATCAGGCTTACCAAGTACTTACCGTGATTCGGCGGGGGACACATACGTCTTCCCAGGAGCGTTCCCGCACGGACAACAGACGCAACGCACCATGCCGTCGCCAAGAAGTGACGCCGGGCGACGCTTTGGCAATGGTACCATCGAGTTTTCAGCCCCATTGTCAGAGCGTCGCCCAGCATCACTTCCTAGCGACGGCATGTTGCGTTACAGGGAGGCAAGGGTGTAGACTTTCCAATTTCCCGGGGGGGGCTGGGGCTGGGCCAGAGGCATTGCTTTGCTAGGAGCAAGGGTGGCTCCCGGGGGAGGCTGAGCAGCTTCCTGAAAATTTCGGCGGGGGCTGAAGCCCCGCCGCCCCCACGAAGATTACGCCTATGCAGGGAGGAATGTTCCGGGCAGGGAGCACGTGTCCCCCGCCGAATCGCGGTAAGTACTTGGGAACCCTACTGGAGATCTGGAGGCAATGACTGGGGGAAGTGGCACTTGGGGAGGGGAAGGAGGTCAGCAGGGATGTGATGCCACAAAGTCTGCTCTCTGAAGCAGGGTTGCCAACTCTGGGAGATTTGGAGGTTGGGGTTTGGGGAGAGGCGGGATCTCAGAGGGATACAGTGTTATAGATCCTATTCTCCCAAGCAGCCTTTTCCTCCAGGGGAACTGATGTCGGTACTCTGGAGATGGTTCTGCAATCCCAACAGCTGACAGTGACGTTTTCAGCCAACCAGACGTTTTTATCCTTGTTTTCAAAGCTTGGTCAGGTCATTTTTACAAAAAATTCTGTGTAGATCGATCAGTATGAATGAGATGAGTGGAGCCCTTTTTTAAATTCCTGTTTTTATCCTTGTTTTCAAAGCTTGGTCGGATCACTTTTACAAAAAATTCAGTGTCGATCGATCAGCATTAATGAGAATGAGCGGAGCCCTTTTTAAATTCTTGTGGGCAAAATATAAACCTTCCATGCAGTTTTATAAAGTGTAGTTTCTCAGCAATACTAAGTAGGCACTGGCTGGTCTAGCCTCGCAGTTTAAACCTTCTTCACCGAGCCTTGCTCTGTGTGCTCCTGCCTGCCAAAGAAGAGAGGTGGTTGGTGGATGATGGCCAGAGACAGGGCTTTTTCAGTGGTGGTACCTCACCTTTGGAATGCCTTCCCTCTAGAGGCTTACCTGACACCTACCTCATTGTCCTTAGGGCCAAAATGTTTCTTTTTACCAAGGCTTTTAATAGAGGAGTTGTATCTTGTTTTGCTGTTTTTGCTTCTAGTGAGGACTGTTTTATGGCTGTAATATTAGGCTGCTCAGGGTTTTTTTTATGCTGTTTTTATGGCACTGGCTTGTTTTAATGTTGACAGCCCCTATGTTTCTGTTTTTTGATTTTATTGTATTGGCGTACTTAGTGAACCACCAACCAGGCCTCTGAACAGCTGGCATATAAATTTTCTAGATCAATAATACACTGGAGGGAGCTACAGCAACATTTCTGCTTTGAACTCCAAAATCCCCTGTTTCCAGCAAGAAAGTTTGCTTCCTGTATTTATCATCTTGCAAGCCTCCTTCTTGATTAGGGAGTGGCCGACTGTGCATTGTGCTAAAACAGTCAGAGAGTCTCTGTTGAATGCCATGAGAATGCTTCTGCCCTGCAGCTCTGACTTCCTGCAGACTCGTTGGGGAGAGGAAAAGCAGTAGCTAGTCTGGAAGGGACACAATTTACTGGGCGCTTTCCCGGGAAGTGAGAAATCCCACTCAGGACTGCCACCTCCTGGTGTTGGGGAGAAGGAACGCACATCTTGTACTCTTGGTGATTGCCACAGGACAGACAGTCTACTATGAGCCCTGTCCAGCTGTGTGACAATGCTACTTAGGGTTGCCAGCTCTGTGTTGGGAAATACCTGGAGATTTGTGGGGTAGAACTGAGGAGGGTGGGGTCTGGGGCATCATGCCACAGAGTCCACCTTCCAAAGTGGCCATTTTCTCCAGGTGAACTGATCTCTATTGCCTGGAGATCAGTTGTAATAGTGGGAGATCTCCAGCCACCACCGGGAGTTTGGCAACCCTAATATTACTCTAGTCTGTACTCTCTAGCACATATGGAGCCCCCACCCCATACTGTGGAGTGGTTTTGCCTCTGGGCTACTGAACAGAAAGTACAAAGGTAAGCAGGAGAGCAGGCCTGACTCCTGCTCTGTCCTTGGCCACCATCTCAGACGAAGTGCTCGTATTACCTCAAGTCAATGTTGCTTTTCCATGGAGCATGTTCACACTTTCAGCAGAGAATCATCGAGTACTCTGCAATCATGTTGATGAGAGATAGTGTGTAGATAGGAACTGGCCCATTTTGTCTATGGTCTGATGACTCCTGAAATCATGTCACATTTCTGATCCACCCTTCCTCCAAGGAGCATACAGTGTTCTTCTCTCCTCCCTCATTTTACCTTTTGTAACAACCCCATGAGATAAAGTGAGGGTGAGAGGAAGGGACTTGGCCCAAAGGCACCCAGTGAGCCTCACGAGTGGAATTGCCAAAAGGCCAGGAGGGAAAGTGGCCTGTCCCTTTAACAGAGGCTTCATGGGATATTATTTACCAGGCGATGTTATTTACCTCCCTGCACAGTTCCACACACTAAGCTTCTATTAAAGGGACAGAACCTTTTCTCCAGGCCTCTTGGCAATCCCATTCATGACTAAGTGGCAAACTGAACCCAGGTCTCCCTGTACCAGGTCTAATCCTCTAGTAGGGTTGCCAAGTGAAAAAATCGCCACAGTGGGGGACTCCCGGCTTGCGGCTTGAGCGCACGCACCTCATGCATGTCACCAGGAGGTGACGTGACGACGTCGGGCACGCTGGGGCGGGGCCACGACTGTCCGAGGGAAAACCATTGAGTTTTCCCTTGGATGGTCGTGGCCCTGCCCCCAGCGTGCCCGGCGTCGTCATGTCACTTCCTGGTGATGTGCACGTGGGGGTGGGGTTCCCCCGGGGGCCAATCCGCCACCGGCGGGAAACGGGCCTCTGGGGTGGGGGTTTCCCCGCCCCCCGGGGGGACTTGGCAAGCCTATCCTCTAGCCACAACATAGGGTTGCCAGATCTGCCCGGGCCACCAGCATGGGATGGGGGGTAGGGTGTCCAGCTCCAGGTTGGGAAACTCCTGGAGATCTGGAGGTGGAGCTTGTGGAGGTCAGGGACCTTGGTGGGATGCAGTGCCATAGAGTTCACCCTCCAAAGCCCCCATTTTCTCCAGGGGAACTGATCTCTGTAGTCTGGAGATGAGCGGAAATTCTGGGGGATCCCCAGGTCCCATCTGGAAGCTGGCATCCCTAAAATTTACAACTGACCTTCAGATGATAGAGGTCAGATCTCCCAGAGGAAAATGGCAGCTTTGGAGGGTGAACTCCATGGAATTAGAAGAAGAAGAAGAGATTTGGATTTGGGCTTGAAAACAGATCAGCAGCTACATTTGTTTTCTTCTTCTTATGGAGGGGGATAGGAAATAACCTTCTCCAAGCTACTGTAAGAATACTGTTCATAGTTCACTGTGAAGTAACCCACTAGCACTTACCCAATCCGCAGTATTAAAAGAACTTGGGCTGTTACCTTTGCAGATTAAAGTTCCGAAGTGTTATTAATTTATGCTTATTAGATTTTTTGTCACCATTCTTCAAAGATAATATCCATGGCTTTAACATGTGAGACAGGGTAGATCTGTGGTCTTCAACTAGGTTTGCCAATTCTAGATTGGGAAATTCCTGGAGATTTGGGGGCAGAGTATGGGGAGGGTAGGAACTCTGTCAGATATAATTTGGTGCAGTGGTTAAATGTGCGGACTTTAATGTGGGAGAGCCGGGTTTGATTCCCCACTCCTCCACTTGCGGCTGCTGGATGACCATAGGCAAGCCATAGTTCTGACAAGAGCTGTCCTTGAAAGAGCAGTTCTTGAAAGAACTCTCTCAGCCCCATCTACCTCACAGTTTGTAAGCCACAGTTTGTAAGCCACTCTGAGACTCCGAGTGAAGGGCGGGGTATAACACAAAAATCAGCAAGAAATGAAACAGTTGCCTTGAAAAACTGGGCCGGGACTTCTGTTTTCAGCCGGTGAGTATGTGCACAGTGGCACAGACAGTTAAATGTTATTGGTTACCATAAGGCCACACACTAAACCTCTCCTCAGATCCCAGCTGGCAGTTGATGAGGAAATTTAACCTCAAACTAATTAATAGAATGCCAACATATTTTTTTTAAAGAATTTTTACTAGCCCAGCTGTCATCGTTTATTCTGGGGGAAGCCTCTGCTGTTAAATAAGAGCCAACTAGGTCATTAAGATGTGTTCTGATCACAACTGCATGTTTATGCTGATGTACTGATTGTCACAAGACGTGACATTTCCCAAGACATCAAGGACATCGTGTTCTGCAGGATGCTGTGAATTCAAAGCATGGGCCTGCAAGCAACTGGCTGGTTGTGAAGCCAAAGAGAGACACGGGCTTGGCCCTGGGAAAGGGAACTACCCAACCAAAATGGCCGAGAGCAATTCTGAGGAACGGCCCTTCGAGAAACAGCTTCTCATATGTCCCACCACCAACTTATGAATCGATCTTCCAAGTAGGGTTCCCAACCCCATAGCTAGACCATGTTCGGTGGGAGGGGGCCACTGGATAGAGGAGGGGCATAGGACATAAGAACATACGGTTTGCAGAAGAGCAGATATGCCTTGGGGACTAGAAAGTTTCCACATTTATAACTAGACTCATAGGTAGAAATAGGGGGGAGGAATTCCAACACTCTCCCCAAAACACTGAATTCTGAGAATATTCTGTTGTATGATATGCACCCTTTCTGCATTTTGGAACATGGCAGACTCTTCAAAAGGATTTCACCAAACTGGAAAAGCTTTCAGTGTCTGTGATGACAAATGCAAGACAAAGTGCATTTTCCCCAAACGGGGATTTGTTTGCCTACAGGAGGAAATTAAGGCCCCTAAAATGGTATATTCATACACACACACACACCATTCTAGCGTCCTTGATTTCCTCCTGTAGAAGCAACTTTGGATATATAAAGCTCACTTCTGTTCCTCATTTAAATTGATGCCACCCACTAAACATCAGACGGTGAATTTGAAAAGTCCCTGTCTTGAATAGACTTTACAGAGTTGGCCGAAGATGAAAAGATCATGTCAAAAAGCTCCTGGCCCTCTACGTTGGAAGGGGATTTTAAATCTTCCCAGGACTCATTAGTCTGGTCACTGTACGGAAGAAGTCGAGAAACATCATAAATGTCTTCAGGGCTTCTTGACAGCGTTTGAGAATCTTCTTTATTTAACTGGCTGCTTCTGCAGGCCAACACATTTCTCAACAGAATGGTCATACCCCACTCATATAGCAGAACTTTCTATATATAAAACTTTTTAAAAGCACTCTTTGAAATTCCTGGATAAATCCTTATGGGAGATTATTATACCCTGTTGTCATAAATTTTTGGAGAGCACTGGTGCTTCTAAATCAAGGAAGGCAGAAAGATTAAAGTGACTTCAAAGCTGAATCGTTCCAGGTCCAAACACGAGACTGCTCAGTTAAACCTCCACCACCTTGGACGTTAAAGCAGTGCGAGTTCAATATGGCACCGTTCTTAAGGATCAGACTCAAAGTCTCCTTTGGTGGCCAACAGAATAAATAAAGAATAACTAGGGTTGAGTCCAAACATGCCTCCATTTGCGAGAGCATTCTTAGCACACCCCCCCCCCAAGACCTCTTGCTTTCACACAGTCCAATCCTAAACAGAGTTACACTCTTCTAAATCCATGGGTGTAACTCTGTTTAGGATCACAATGTGGAAGGGAAAGGGTGGTTTCTTTCTTTCTTTCTTTCTTTCTTTCTTTCTTTCTTTCTTTCTTTCTTTCTTTCTTTCTTTCTGACAGTGCTGACAATGCCTTTGCAAAGTGGGGGCAACTGGGGCTTCACCTCGTGCATCACTGCAAATAATAATGTGCTCTTTCGTTTAAATTATGCTCACTTGCCCTCAGAGTTGTAATTACGCAGGCAACTTGAAGCATTGGAGTGATGCCTAAGTGGGATCCTCCTTCCGGACCACCTCATAGGATTTCTACCTCTGGCCTAGGGTTGCCAGGTCCTTACCTTCTGCCAGCGGGTGGCTCCAGCTTACTCTCCTGGGTCTTCCTGCGCATATGCATAGCATGCGTGCTGTGATGACATCACCCAGAAGTGATGTCATCACACTGGGCATATTGTGAAGAGGACACTCTAGCATTTGGCTAAAAAAAAATCTATGGTCACCATAGAGTTTTTAGACAAATGCTAGAGCATTCCCCGCACAACGTGCCTGGCGCGATGACGTCAACTCCAGGCAGCTGGCCAGCGGACTGGGGTTCCCGAAAACAGGGGAAACCCCACCCCCGTCAGGGGGATGGCAACCCTAATCTGGGCTGGGAAATTCCGAAATATTTGAGGGTGGAGCCTGGAGAGGGCAGGGTATGAAGAGGAGGGAGCTCAGTGGGGTACAGTGCCATAGAGCCCACCTTCCAAAGCAGCCTTTTTCTCCAGGGGAACCAATCTCTATAGTGTGGAACTCAGTAGTAATTCCAGGAGATTCCCACCTGGAGGTTGGCAACCCTGACCATCATTTTTAATTGCACCCTTCTAGAAGTTCGGGGCAGCACACATGGCTCTCCCTGCCTCTGTTTCCCCCTCATGATAACTCTGCGAGGGAGTTTGGGCTGGAATGATTGTCCCAAGGCACTCCATGGCTGAGTGGAGCTTTAAAGCTGGGTCTACCCAGTCTGCACTAGCAACTACCACACAGGTTCTCCATGTGACCAATTCAAGGAATGGGGGGGGGGTCAAAAGGATGCTGAAGCATCCATTGCCACAAGGGGAACAATAGCACTAACCTGGATTCTTAAAATGAATTTTGAGGGCTGATCCACACATTACAAAATACTCATGGCCCTTCACCAGAAGCTTGTATCGCATGTTCACTGGGAATTTCTGTGCTTCCCCGGAGCACACAAGCTTGATTTAGATTGGGACCACAGCACAGTATGGAGAAGCCCCCCCCCTCCCACTTTTCTGATCTGAAACAGCCCTGGGGAGCTGCTATTGGGTCTGTCGGGAACCTCATGGTTCCTCGGGCCATTTCAAGACAGGAAAATGGGGGGGGGGGAGGCCAAAGGCCCCTTTCCAAGCACGCTGCAGTCCGAATCCAAGTCTAGAAGCACAGAACTTCCATCATACGTGTGATCGAAGGTGCTTGTGGTGGCCATGAGGACTTTGTAATGTGTGAATTTGCGTTTAACGCTGATGTCCTCCCCTCTGGCTGTGACGTCCTGTCTTTGCCTATCGTCTGGCCAGTTACCTCTCCAAGGTCCTCAGCAGAGCAATTCACTACAGTTTGGCTCCCTCTGTGAACTAATTAAAATGCAATGCCATTTTCTTACAGAGGCACAAGGTGTTCCTTCTTCTGGAGCGCTTCAGGTGCTCTGGAATCCACCCCCAGATCCTGAGTGCTCTGCTGTGGACGTTACCCACATACCGGAACTTTTGAGTTCTAGAGCTGGGCACCTCGACGGAAGGAGGGAAGGGGAGAGGCTTCCCTTTGCTCCTGCTCAACGCCTGATCACTGTCAGCATTGCACTGCCAGCGTTTTATTTATTTATTTACACTATTTCTAGTCTGCCTTTCTCACTTGAACTTGAGGCAGATAACGCAGAGTGAGTCAATCCGATCGACAGATGAGGCATTAAGTCTGCCTTTCTCACTTGAACTCGAGGCAGATAACGCAGAGTGAGTCAATCCAATCGACAGATGAGGCATTCAACAGAGAATACAATAAGATTTAGGGTTGCCAAACTAACCAGAAGTCTAAAAGCAGAACGGAAGCAAAGCACATCTATTAACACGACACGTTCAATAACACAAAATCCCATAACAGGATCCAAGTTTCAGCCAGCTAAACACAGTAGTATAGACCGCAGTCCCTAATAATTTATCCAAGCAACTTTGTGAATCATTTAGTACAGTGCAACTCTGTTCCTGTGTAGAAAAGCCCTCTTGGATCGTTCAGTTTTGCATAGCTTGTGGAAAGCCAGGAGAGTGGGGGCCTTCCTGAGCTCCCCAGGCAGGCCATTCCACAAGGTGGGGGCCACAGCAGAGAAGGCCACGAGTATCAGAATTGTTGACTCGGGGGGTTAGGGTTGCCAGCTCCAAGTTGGGAAATACCTGGAGATGTTGGGGGTGGAGCCTGAGGAGGGTGGGGTTTGGAGAGGGGAGGGACTTCAGTGGAATATCATGCCACAGAGTCCACCTTCCAAGGTGGCCATTTTCTCCAACTGAACTGATCTCTGTTGTCTAGAGACCAGTTGTAATTCCGGGAGCTCTCCAGGCCTCCACCTGGAGGGTGGCCACCCTGGGCGGTGGGGGAGGGAGACCTGCCCCTCCATTCTCTCTGTCGCACCCTTCTTCAAAGCACTTGAAAATTCTGCCTTAAAATATACCCTGGCAGGACAAAATCTGGATTGTGGCCTTCTTCCCTCCCCCCTCCCGCTCCCTTGCTCCAACCAGCCTGCGGAAAACCTCCGTCAGAATAAAACCATTTATTGGATGGAGTTACCCAATTCTTAATGGGCGTCTGTTTCATTGTTTTGCAAATAAAAACATGTTCCACTTATCTAAAGATCTGGTAGCTGCCAGATCCTCTCTGCAGTTCGGCTGATTGACAGAGCTGGAAATCTATTACCGCAGACACCTCGCTATGCGCCGGCAAAGATCATCCTGGCATGCCTCATGGATGTAACACTGCTACGAAGCCCAACCCCAAATATTTTGAAATCCAAAAGCAACACTGAGTCACCCTACTCGTACCGTGAAATTCCACTGCATATATTGGTCACACACACATATCACACACATACAGTGTTTACAGGAAGATTGTCTCCTTCCATAAAACAGATGTAAAAAATTGGCACATGGATCAGAAACACAAAGTCCAAGGAGATAAGGTGGGATAGAAACCTTTTAAATAAATAAATCTAACTGAAAACAGAACCAAGGAGCTACACAGAATGTATAATTAAAAAAACAAAACAGGTTCAGCATTCGGGAATGCAGAACAGATTCTCCATCCGTTTTCAAGACTATATGTGCTGTGAGTCTGGTTCACATTTCCAGAGATGAAGAGATAAAGGCATATCTGACTGTGGTATAGAGGCATTAGAAATGCTTTATTTTAAAAAATAATCCTGGGGGAAATTATCCATCTGCCTATCATCCAACTCTGGAGGAACGATATAAATATATTGTTGAGCATATATACTCAGCAAAGCAATATATAGCCAGAGTGGCGCTGTGGTTAGAAGGGTCGGAGTAGGCTCTGGTTCGAATCCCCATTCATGCTGCAGAAGGTGGCCTTGGGCCAGTCGCTCTCTCAACCTAACCTACCTCACAGGGTTGTTGTGAAGATAACTGGGAAGAAGGAAGAGCAATGCTGGAAGTAGCTTTGGGTCCCCACGGGGGAGAAAATAGGGGTATAATGTATTATTATTATTATTAGGTATAATGTATTAATAAATAAAATCCTGAACCCTTTGTGCCCATGGAGAAGACTGAGCAATCCTGAATGATCTAGCAGGCAGAACCAAGAGAGAATCCAGGCAAGGCTAAATCCTACCCAACTATCCACACTTATTTGACAGTCCCTCTGAATTTAGAAAAGAGCGAGAGTCCAGTAGCACCTTAAAGATTAACAAAATATGTGGTAGGGTATGAGCTTTTGTGAGTCCATACCTTGAAAGAGAACTGCTACTTTTAAGTCAGCAACTGAATGTCCTGGAAGGTTAACCTAACAAAGTTCTCTTACAAAGGAATTTCAAAGGGAGATTAGGAAGAGAGACTGATGAATTGCAATTGATAATGATCTATTTATTTATTCATTGATTTATTATTAATTATTTATTTAATTTATATCCCACCCTCCCCAAATGGGTTCAACTCAAAAAAGTTAAACAAACATGTCACAACTAATTCAGATGGCGTTTAAATACCAGTTTATATCCTTTCCCCATGAGGGGGGAGGGGGAAGGAATGGAGGCCAGGCTCAATGACAGACTACTGATTTATTCAAGCATATTAGGGTGTTTGTGCACAAATGGCAACACATGTCATAAACGTATGCCTCTTGTGCATTTCCTACTCATTTCCACGTGGTTTAAGCAAGTCTACAATCATGGCATGGGCTATTTCAAAAGGAAATACTGCTTTACACAGAGAGTGATTAAAGTGTGCGATTTTGTTCTGGTTTTGGCATTCGCCATGGTGGCCGCTTTCTCCCGGTGCCCCAGGAGATGACTGCCAGAGCCCGTGGTGAGGAGGGGGCGCGATTGTCTGCACCACCCCTGGAGCCCTCATGTGGGGCTCCCAGCCATGGGGCGCTAGAAGGCTTTCCCCCCGGCGACCCTGGCGGTGAAGGGGAGATTTCTCCATGCCCCAGAGCATCTCAAATGGGAACCAGAAATTGCATATTGGAGCAAGCACTTGGTGACCGAGCGATTTGAAAATGAAAGCAGATCTATCATTGAAATGTGAGTTGAAGTTTAAGTGAGAAACACCGAAGATCTAGTCGAAAACTTACCCTTTGAAAGCGAGGGGGGAAGGGAACTCTCCCCCACTAAGAAAAGTTAAGCGAACTTGTGCTATTATGAAAAGGGGGGTGGACTAGTGAAGCAAGACAGACTGAAATAAAAAGCATTTAAGAACGTACCAAGCTGTTTAAAGAGTATCAGAGACTGTGATAACTTTTACAAAAAGTAAACAATTCTCAAACATGGCGCCCACGAGGAAGGATGAGACAGACAAACAAGTGGAACCTAAGCTTCTTGCCGGAACTGCTAGTCCAGCGAGTTCTGTGCCTAGACAGGACACAACTACAGAGCTGCAAAAGATGCTGATGGAAGCACTACGCCCTCTACTGGAACAAGTCACTGCATTGCATAGCAAATTCGATGCACAGCAAATGCAAATAACTGAAATAACCCAAAAAAAAATTAACTGAAATAGCAAAAAAACCCCACACCAGATAAAACTGAACAAGATGTAAAAGAAGTGGATGCCAACACTAAAAAACTCAAAAAAACAACTGCAGGCGATGGAAAAAAAGAGATTGATAGAGGAGTCTCAATTATTACAGCTACAAATGGAGAGAGGAAGCTATGTCTTAAGATTTCAAGACGTTTAGGAAGAAAAGAGTGAGAATCTGAAACAGACTGTGTGTGATGTATTAGGCCCTATGGCAGATATAAAAACGGATATACTACAAAGCAAAATTGATACGATCTAAGGGTCGTATCCTGAATTTATAAGAAAAAATAATCTGCCTGGGGAAGTGATCATAAGATTCTCCAGAAGACAAGTGAGAGAGCAAATTCTTAAAACGACAAATGGATCTACCCTGAAAATCAAAGACAAAGAAATAAAAGTGTTGAAGGACATCCCGTTGGAAATAAGAAGGAAGAGAAGGAAATATAGAGACTTGGTGTTATTTTTACAAAAGAACAACATCCCCTACAGATGGATCGTTCCCAAAGGTACAATCTTCAAATTCATGGACAAGAAAGAAAAAATTGACTCTGTTGAAAAGGCACGTGAATTTCTGCATCAACACAGTCGTCCATCAGGAGAAGTAGAAGTCGAGGAAGAGGACAGCACCAAAGAAAGTGAAGAAGAAGGAGCAGCGGCATCTTCAGATGAGAACAGACTCTAAATTAGGGGCAGCAGCCCCGAAGACAAGCTATCATTTGAGGGGGGGAAAGTATAAAAAATGAGATGTTATTACACTCTGAAAGCTCTTACAATGTATTGTTATAATTACTTCTTATGTTGCCTTTTAAGAAGTCAGAAATGGTGGTGTTTAAATTCATTTTTTTGTTTAAACTAATTACTAGATGACCACATTCAATGGACTTGAATCGAACTTTGAGCTAAAAGCTAATTTGTTAAGCAGTATGTATGACCACCATCTCTTGGGTTTTTAGTGGGTTTTCTTTACTTTCTCCTATAGTTTGTAGATCCCTTCCCTAATTTGGTTGTAGTTTATAGAAAATGCAAATAAAAAAATCCCCTACGGGGGGCATAAAAAAAAGGTGTGGGATTTGCTGCCAGAGGATGTAGTGATGGACACAGGAGAACACATTTAAAGTTAAAGTTGCTTTCTTTCCACCTCTCCCTCCCTCCCTCCTCATTTATTCATGGAGGATAAGTCTATCAGTGGCTATGGCCATGTGCCTGAAGGGAACCTCCACATTCAGAGGCAGTTGACCTCTGGATCCCAGAGCCAGGAGGCCACACCAGAAGAAGGCTTCAGCCTCCATGCCCTGTTATTTCCTCTGGATGGCCACTGTGTGAGACAGGATGCTGGACTAGGTGCACCACTGGTCTGGTCCAGCAAGGCTCTTCTTATATTCTTATGAATAACATTTTAAAAGTAAAACATTTTTTTCTTCATGTATGAGTTATGTTTAGGACAGAGGAGGCATTTCCACTCTTCTGGTGGGCCAAGAAAAATGATGCCTGGCACCCTTTCTTCAGATGGAGACCTTTTAAAGCCAGATGTCCCAACTGACATGGGCTGCCTGTCAGCATTACCCTTAATGTGTGCTTGGCCTTTTCATTGGCAGTTCTATCATGAAGCCAATCTTTGGATAAAATATTCTGAATGCAAATGGTGACGCTTCGTCTGGGAATACGTCAAGAGGATGTAGAAGAAGGAAGGAAGCTCACAGCAGTTTCCCGGAAATTATTTAGGACAGAGGAGGCATTTCCACTCTTCTGGTGGGCCGAGAAAAATGATGCTCGGCACCCTTTCTTCAGATGGAGACCTTTTAAAGCCAGATGTCCCAGCTGACATGGGCTGCCTGTCAGCATTGCCTTAATGTGTGCTTGGCCTTTTCACTGGCAGTTCTATCATGAAGCCGATCTTTGGATTAAAATATTCTGAATGCAAATGGTGACGCTTCGTCTGGGAATACGTCAAGAGGATGTAGAAGAAGGAAGGAAGCTCACAGCAGTTTCCCGGAAATTATTTAGAAAGGATGCGAAGTATTTTCCAGGAGGCAGAGCAGGATCCTGGATCACAAATGGTTCAGCTAACAGAGCAACCTCAAGAAGACTGTTATCACGGGTGGACTTTTCTTGTCATATTCCACTCCCTCCTCTTCCATTCTTATGACAGCCAGAAAAAGATCATTGTCTGTCCAAGTGGCACAAGCAAAACCATTGCTAGGAGGACTTATATTAATATCAGTCTGCTCATCACAGGCAAAACTTCAAATAACAAAACTTCAACAAGTTCTCTACGTACAAGAAATAAAATGAGAAAGCCCTATTATATGCACGTAAACTATAAACTGATCCTTCGTTTACAACCAGAAGTAGCTAATGGGATCTAATTATGCCATATGATTTCTGGCCATGCAAACAAAAACTCCTCCTCAAATATCTATGACAGCCAGAAAAAGATCATTGTCTGTCCAAGTGGCACAAGCAAAACCATTGCTAGGAGGACTTATATTAATATCAGTCTGCTCATCACAGGAAAAACTTCAAATCTATGTACAAGAAATAAAATGAGAAAGCCTTATTATATGCACGTAAACAATAAACTGATCCTTCGTTCACAACCAAAAGTAGCTAATGGGATCTAATTATGCCATATGATTTCTGGCCATGCAAACAAAAACTCCTCCTCAAATATCTGTATGGTGTGTGTGGTGATATAGCGTGTTGAGCTCCAAACAAAGATGGTATTGAGAGACTAATCCCACCATTGGCTGCCATTCGAAACTCATTCCATGGCAGAGCTCTCTTCAAGCCTCTCTAACGTAGACGGAGCACAGCATGGGAGAGAGCTTTAAAATCCTTATCGCATTTATCATCACGACATCCCTGTCAGGTAGGTCACAGGCATTCCCATTTTACAGCTGGAGGAAGCAGGGATGAGTGGGAGTGGCTTGTGGGTAAGCTCACAGCCCTATTGTGCCCCATACATTTCTCCAGTTTGGTGTAGTGGTTAAGTGCGTGGGCTCTAATCTGGGAGAACCGAGTTTGATTCCCCACTCCTCCTCCACTTGCACCTGGCTGGATGACCTTGGGCAAGCCGTAGTTCTGATAAGAGCTGTTCTTGAAAAAGAGCAGTTTCTGTCAAGAGCTCTCTCAGCCCCACCTACCTCACAGGGTGTCTGTTGTGGGGAGGGGAAGGGAAAGGAGTTTGTATGCCGCTCTGAGACACCTCTGGGTAGTGAAGGGCGGGGTATAAATCCAATCTCCTCTCCTCCTCTCCTCATTCTGTGATCTTACATGGGTGTTTTGTCACCTCCAATGTCCTATTCTGAACTGACATTAGGATACTTTATTAGGGCCAAATTTGTATGCTGAGGCCTTGTGGCTTCCATGGGGAGTTTGTATCAGACATGTTGATCAATGGCCCTGGCCTTGCAATGTGAAGGCTGACAGGTCACTGGAGAAGTTATACTAGTTGAGAAAGACTGTCCAGATGCAGTGGATCCCAGAAACTAATTTGAGATGGGGCAATAGACTTTCATTTCACTGGCTATTTCAGTCTTATGTCTTATTCACACCTGTATGAGAATAAAATGAGACTGAGGTTATAGAAGGCTGAAGCGGTACCTAGGGTTGCTAGGCCACAGCCTGCAACCCCCAGGAGTATTGGGGGGGGGCAAGGACAGGAGAGTTTATATCACAGTGGCGCACTGACATCTCTTCCAGCAAAAACTGCTAGTGAGGTCATGTCATCAGAGGGCACACTAGGATTTGGGGGGAAACCTCTTTGATTAAACCATAGAGTTTTTTTTAAATCCTAGAGTACCCCGATGTCATGATATCACTTCTGGTTTTCACAGGAAGTGATGTCAGAGTGCAAGTGTAATGCCAGTTCACATGCCCATTTCCCCCCACATTCCTCCTCCTAACTTTTCATGTGCTGGCTGACCACAACTGGGTTTGCCTGGCAACCCTAGCTGTACATTGATGCTTTAGGAGATGAATTCTCATTGTGGATGTTCCCTTGCACATAAACATTGCACGCAAACTGAAAATTGTCATGACAAGAAGAAAGGTTTTACTCCCACTGCTTCCTTGTTGTGCTCGTTTTCTAGTTGTGGATAATTTTTTTAAAAAAAATTAACTTACGGAAGAATTCCAAAATGTGATTTGGATCTTTGTTTGGATCCTTTCCAATCCAATCTGGTTTTAGGTCTGGTTATACTAGCCTTGTTCACCTGGTAGATGATTTATTCCGGGAGATCTCACGTTCAGTTTTCTGCAATTAGTGTCATATCACCCAAAACTCTGGAACTCTCTCTCTAAGGAGACTTCCCTTCTGTTGCTTTCTTCCACCAGCAAATGATGCCTTTTTTTTTGTTTCATCTGGTATTCCCTCAGTGACTTCTCTTTCCTGCCCTATGTTTTAATTGTTGCTCTTATGCTTTTTTGTATGTATATTTCAGCTTTGAGTTTAATTGATGTGGTTTTGTTTGGTTTTAATGGTTTTTAAGATGCTCTTGGTTTTAATTATGTATCTGTTTAATCTGTTAGCCTCTGTGACCCTAATGAGGGCAGAAAGGCGAGGCATAAGAACATAAGAGAAGCCAATGTTGGATCAGGCCAATGGCCCACCCAGTCCAATACTCTGTCACACAGTGGCCAAAAGTACCAGGTGCCATCAGGAGGTCCAGCAGTGGGGCCAGGGCACTAGAAGCCCTCCCACTGTTGCTTCCCCAAGAATACAGAGCATCACTTGCCCCAGTGAAATTCTGTCAATGAAATAAATAAATATAAAACATTCCAGGATTCTCTGCCTACATTCTGTACTGGTCCAGCTCATCCTACCCCCCTCGGCATGCTTCTGCATGTATGAACCAGGCCCAAACTTGGGGGGCAGGAGACAAATGAATCCAATTTCTAGATCTGCAACCTTGCTTGCTTTTATGATGGGAGGGAGTGAGCAGGGAAATAATCTTGAGCCAATCTGGGCAGTTCATTCCCAGGCTCTTAAATCATGGGGTTAGGGCTGGAGTGCTTCACCACCATCCTCTCTCCAGCAGCAAAAGATGAAAGTCAGACAAAATAATCCAGAGAAGTGCTTAACTGTGACTATTAAGTCTCAAGGGATTTAGCAGCGTTTACTTTCCTCCGACTGCTAGGAGGGGCTTCGGCTGAGGTCCATTAAGCAAATTAAAAAAGCAGAAGGAAAATAAACATAGATTAATGGAGATAGGCTTTTTATGAGGGAAAGGAAACAGTTAGTCCTCTGAACAAAGCTCCTGAGCTGATATTCGGGCTTGAGGGGCCTCTGGACCTTATAAATGGAAGAGATTATTCTCCCCACTTTACCCTGCTGGTAATCATAAAAAGAAAGTTAATAGAATTTCCCCCACCACCACCACCACTGTGAAATCCTTCAGAAACGGGAGAAACAATATAATCTGTTATGTTTCAGCTCAATGCACGAAACTCAGCTATTTGCGCCTTTGTTTCCAGATAGGGAATTAAGCCATAAATCTCGGGGAGAGACTGTCCCCACTGAAACCAGAGCTTGCCAAGGAAGCCCCCCCCCCCACAACACCCGGTCTGATAAGAGGGTTGGATGGGCTTTGTTTCTGGATCACCCCTGAAGAGCAAAAAACTGATCAATGTTGTAAAGCCTTGGTAGATTTGTAGTAAAGCCCAGCAAGCTGAGCACAAGAAGAGGGTTACCAAGAGTGTCAGAGAGGCACGAAAGATACCCCAGATCAGCCCCGGACCTCCAGACTAGGTTTAATGATGGCTGTGGGCCAACAGCTGCATGAGGGTTGCCAGGCTTCGGGTGGTGGCTGGAGATCTCCTGCTATTACAACTGATCTCCAGGCAACAGCGATCAGTTCACTTGCAGAAAATAGCCACTCTGGGAGTCGGACTCTATGGCATTATGCCACAAACCCCACCCTCCTCAGGCTCCAACCCCCAAATCTCCAGGTATTTCCCAACCTGGAGATGGCAACCCTGGGCTGCGTGGAGTTTGCCTCTTCCCTTGCATTGAGAAGGAGAAGCACCTGCAAGGGCAAAAGCTAAAGAGTGTGGACCTTTTTAATGTTATTTTTTAAAAGATGACTTAAAGGCATGGGAGCGTGAAAGGAAGTTATAAAATGATACACGGTGAACCCTGGGCTGCGTGGAGTTTGCCTCTTACCTTGCATTGAGAAGGAGAAGAATGTGGACCTTTTTAATTTTATTTTTTTAAAGATGACTTAAAGGCGTGGGAACGTGAAAGGAAGTTATAAAATGATACATGGAGCAGAAAAAGTACATAGAACTTGTTCCCCATACTCCCACAATACCAAAACTTGGAAGCATCCAATGAAGTTGACAGGCAGGAGGTTCAGAAGAGACAAGAAGAAAGTTCTTCACACAACCCATAATTATGGAAATCACTGCCATTGGCTATAGTGATAGTTTCTAGTTTACATGGCTTCAAAAGAGATTAAATTTATGGAAGACAGGTCTCTCAGTGGCTATCTGCATGTGTCTCTTGAATGCTAGTTGCTGGGAGGGGCAGGGGGAGGTTTTGTTTTTTGTGACCCTGGTATAGACACATCTGGTTGGCCACTATGGGAATGCTGGACATGATGGGCCATTGGTCTGATCCAGAGAGTCTCTAGTGTTTTTAGTGTCCTGGCCGCACTGCTGGACTTCCTGATTGGCACCTGGTATTTTTGGCCACTGTGTGACAGAGTGTTGGACTGGATGGGCCATTGGCCTGATCCAACATTGGTTTCTTTTATGTCCTTCGTGTACTGCAGAAAAATCTTGGCATACAGCTTTCCATCCACCCACCCATCCATCACCTTTTGCATCCCACCATCTTAATGCTTGTTACATTGGTGTTGGAAAGGGCAAGGAAAGTCACAGCCAATTTATGATAACCCCATAGGATTTTCAAGGTAAGAGACGTTCAGAGGTGTTTTGCCATTGCCTGCCTCTGTGTAGAAACCCTGGACTTCCTTAGTGGTCTCCAATCTAAGTACAAACAGATCTGATAAGATGAGGCTAGGCTGAGATATCCAGGTCAGGGTGCATCTTACATTAGGGATGCTTAAACACACACTGTTCATGATCAAGAGGCTGTTTTTTTGTTCATCAGTTGAGGCGTTCAAGCCTGTACATCAGGTTGCTTTTCAAGCATTCAAAAAGTACAGTTCAGTTCAGTGCAGTACAGAGGAATCAGCGGTGTTTTCATGCATGCACATTCTTACAGAGCCCAGTGACGGTCCTACTTTCTCCCTCCCTTCTACCTCATAGATCTGTCGTCACTGTACACTGCTTAGCAACCCATGATATGAATAAACAGTGAGCAAATCAATCAGTCAGCTTGTAATTATAAGTAAACACTCGGCTTTTCTAAAAAAAATCTTACAATTTGGTGTTTGCATAAGTTGACGTTATTTCATGCAT
>NW_015172575.1:786469-810969 GCF_001447785.1 Gekko japonicus
ACCTCATTTAATGACCTGATCCAACTATCCATGGCTCTGGGTAAAACTGATTTCACCTAATGTGCAGAGAAGAAGTCTCCACAAAGCAAAGAAATGAAACTCCACCAGCGCAAGGACATGAAGCTCCACCATAAGAGCTACTGCACCGCTGCAAAACTGTTCAACCACCACTCAAAGTGGTCAATGGACAGGCAAAGAGACTGGATGTTCAGCTCAGGGATTTTGGCTGTTGAACAAGATATGTTCAGCTATCAAAAAGGTTTGCCAAGAAATCTGCAGCTTTTCTAACTTACATGAAGAACTAGATTTGAGTCTAGTAGCACCTTAGAGACCAACAATATTTTGGGGGTATGAGCTTCCAAGAGTCAAAGCTCCCTTCATCAGATACTTCTTAATCAGATACATCAACATCACTCCCAAGGGATCACCAGTTACCACCTCCAGCCTCTTTACATGCACCACTCTAGGAATTCCACTGATCTCTATGGTAATGACCATAGAGATTGGGGAAACTTCTAGAATGTCACAGATGCAGCAACCAAATGTGACTTCATCACATCCACAACACCATCACCCCATTTTCTCCCACTTCTGAGCACGGCAGGCAACCTGGTAAACCTAACTCATGTGGAATTCACTACTGCAAAGTACATGAAGACCACTGTTTTAAATGGCTTTCAAGCATTCATGGAGGAAGAGTCACATGAACACAAAAAGAGCTGCCTGAAATTGAGTTAGCGCTTTTACCTACCTTATGTAGGTACCATGTTTGCATAATTATTTTTCCTTAATATTTTTGAATGTTTACAGCCTCACACACCGTGAAAGAAGTCACAAGTGCCTGATTTTTAGTTGACTGGACCAGTAAAACACGTTATGGGGCCTGGAGATTTCCTGGAAATACAATTGATTTCCAGCTGACAGAGATAGTTCCCCTGGAGAAGAAGGCTGCGTTGGAGGGTGAATAAGATGTGCCTGAGACAAACTTAATTGTTCTTCATTATAAAACAAAGCTATACAGAATTCTCTTAAAATCCCAGAAATGTGAAAAAGTTCACATTAATCTGCAATAATGCCAATGTTGTCAACCCACTGATTCTAACAAGGCAAAAGGAAAGCCTGGGATGGAATTTTTGTGGTCTTCCAAATGAGCATAATGCTTGGTGCCAAAATAGAAGGGTGGTGCCCATTAGGAACCCCATTCTCAGTGTGGAGTTTCTTCCTTCAGTTTCAATATCAGTACAGTGCTATACTCCTTACCGGGGCTTTTCCTTTTTTAAAGAGGTGCCGGAACTCGCAAGAGGGAAATGACGTTTTCAATCTGCATGCTGAAAACTCATGAACTTTTAAACATTTTAAAAAGAATTTTGTCAAAGAGGTTCCAGAACTCCATTCCGGCGCGTTCCCCCAGAAAAAAATGCCCTGCTCCTTACTTTAGGCAGTTCTGTATAATGCCAGCAATGTGAAAAATCCTTGAGAAACAGGTCTGCATGGTATTTCGGTGATTCCAATACTAAAGACCTTCGGCCAGTCTTTGTCTCTCAGCCCAGCTTTCCTGGTTTCAATCCAACATTTAAACATTTTCAGTCGTGTTGAAAAATAATCAGCAAAACGTAGAAAGTGCTCAACAGGACTTAACTTTGGATTTGGCCCAAAGTCAACAGCTTGGGACTGAGATGCTGTATGACAATGAAATTACTCAGACGTAGAACATACAAATAGGATTTTGTACAGAAATGCATAGTTTGATGTTAGCATTATAACAATGTTTGGCAACACACGCTACAGTTTGTTCACTCTTCCATGAGCCCCTTCTTCACTTAATGTGCAACCGAGATTGCCGATGGACCAGAAAAATGGCATGGGCTGGCCTGGCACCTTTAACCAGAGATTTGGCAGAAATAAGCATTTCCCAGCATGGAGGCCAACATCCTCATCTGCTAATGCTGTAGACCAAGCTTCTGTTGCAGGATCAAGGGCTGTTAAAAATAGGATTGCCAACCTCTAGGTGGAGTCTGGAATTACAACTTATCTTCAGACTTCACAGATCAGTTCCCCTGGAGAAAAAGGCAGCTTTGGAAGATAGACACTATGGCATCACATGCCCACAGAGCTCTCTCCCTTTCCCAAACTCCACCTCCACAATTACAGTACCAAATCTGCCTGGAGGCTGACAACCCTACACAAACAACACAGCACTATTTGTATCATGTAGGGTTGTGGTTACTCCAACCTGATTTTGAAGCTCACAGTCAGATGTCGTGAGCACGGGAACTAATTTTTCAAATGTACAGGAGCCCAAATTTGATTGGGACCTGCACTGGAGAAGGGGTTTTGATAGGGCTGCCAACTAATGGCTGGCAACCAGCAGGAGAGAGAGGGGTGGGGACATGGGGTGGGACAGTGTTGCGTGTAACATGATGTCACTTGTGGAGAAAGCTGAATGTGACATCAAGTCACTCTAGGAATCACTGAAAACTCTATGGTTAAACCATCGAGTTTCAGGTGATTCCTAGAATAACATGATTAAACTCTGGGTTTTCCCCAGGAGTGACATTATGTCATGCATGACACTGACAAAAATTTTTCTCCCGCTTCCCAAAGGATCAGCAATGGGAAGAGTGGGTTGCCAGCAGGAGGCCTCCTGCCATAGTGGGAAACCTAGCAACCCTAAGCTTCGGCTTTTCTCCCTGTGTCATTTTCCTGACCTGAAATGTAGTTGTGGGCCTCGTGATATGCATTGATCCATCAGTCAGAACCTTAACCCTATATGTTACAAATTGTAACATTTCATTTGGGCTCTAGGATCTTTTGCGAGCTGCTGGAAGGTCCATATTTTTTGTGGCGCCACCAGATTTCTAGGGCCTCTGGAATGTGTCAACTGCAGCATGACTCAGGTATTCCAGGTAACCTGGGAAATGCACTTGTTTGAGTGTAGCTAATTTCAGCCTTCAAACATTCTGGCAGCAAACATAGACAGCAGTAATGATGAGATCATCTTTACCCCTGTTTCAGAGGCACGCAAAGCCTCCTGCTAAGATATGAACCAGTTACACGCAGGGCATCATCCCATTCCCCCTGGAAGTCAGAGGGAGCAGTGCAGGTGATTTGCCAGAGACGGTGTTTTTACAGCCTGCCACTTCACGGCACAGGGTTTTTTTTCCATTATACAGCCTCATCTTTCATGGTTTATAACTTCGACATAAATAGACCCTTGGCAAAAACGCCTGAGCCTGCGAGCAAAATTAGGGGATACATTCTTGACTTTTTTTCCATACATGCAGAGCAAATGCAAAAAAAAAAAAATTGGAGAGAGGCTTTTTTTAGAGTCTCGTTAAATATAGATGTTTATCAGTTTCTTGGGATTTTTTAAAAACTTAATTTAAATTGACATCATTTTCTGAATCAATGTACAAATATCCTCGTTACTAAGATAAGTACCAAAAAGAGCACTGAACCACATGGAAGCTCCTCGCTTAATGAGCTACTGACGTCGATTGACCCAAATGGGCTGCAGTCACACACACTAAATAATGCACTTTCAATGCACTTTCCAACTGGATTTTGCCAGTTCACACAGGCCCAATCTGCATCTAGCATTTGCTCCGCTGTTTTACCAAACCCATGGTGGAACAGAAACTCCCCTCTACATTGCATGCCACTTTCACTTTGATTGATTGTCGGATGTTATGGCAGTGTCCAGACTGCATGCCGCTTTCGCTTTGTTTGATCTCTCGGTTTTATGGTAGCCGTCTGCACAGATTTATGGCCATTTTATGGCCATTCAGGGGTGACTCTGCAGTCAGTACGGTGTTGGCCGGGGATATTTGAATGTGGTTTTGAGCTGCATCTTTTTCTGTTCCAGTGTGGGTTTGGTAAAACAGCGGAACAAATGCTGGATGCAGATTGACCACAGTAAAATCCAGTTGGAAAGTGCACTGAAAGTGGACTGAAAGTGGATTATTTAGTGTGCGTGACCACAGCCTTGGGCAGTTCTTACCTACTGCAAAGTACTGCTTGTCCACAGGATGTGGGGAGTGGAGGAAGGGCTGCCTGGTGGAGATGGCAGGCTTGCTTATAAGCAGGGCATCTCGATATTCAGCTTTCCATAGAAGGAGGCTTTGTGCAACTCTTCCTTTGCAGCAGGTACTTCCTGGATGCTTTGCAGAATTTTTTTTTTAAAAAAATATTCATTCTGGTGCTTTATAATTGCACATTGTCAAGGCAAACACTAAATACAATGGGACCACAGAGATACTGAGTGCAATAACAAAAACAAAATACACAGTGGAGAGCACAAATGACTCAAGGTCAGATAACATTAAAGTGCTACTTAAAGGCATATGTCTCCAATCCAATTAATGAAAAAAATCATGCACAGAGATTGGAATGTAAATCCTTTAGTACGATCCACCTATAAAGGTAAAGGTAAAGGTTCCCTTGCTCGAAAGCCAGTCGAATCCGACTCTAGGGTTGCGGTGCTCATCTCCGTTACAAAGCCAAAGAGCCAGCGCTGTCCGAAGACATTTCCGTGGTCATGTGGCCGGCATGACTAAACACCAAGGCGCACGGAACGCTGTTAATAAGTAGAATGGAATATGGGGAGGGGGAGGACCTTGGCAGGGTCCACCTATACTTACTACTTATTAAAGCACTGAGGTTTTGAAACAAATACACAAGTGCAAGTATACACAAAGAAACCTCCCTAGAGCAAGACCAGTAAACGGGCTGTGAGCAGTCCTTGGAAACAGCTGTTATCTTCTTTACTGCTTCTTAATTTCCAAGCTTTCAGGTCTGCAGAGAGGCTGCAGAGATGCGGGGGGTGGAGGAAGGGATGCCCGGTGGAGATGGCAGACTTGCTTTTATGCAGGGCATCTCGATATTCAGCTTTCCATAGAAGGAGACTTCGCACAATTCTTCCTTTGCAGCAGGTTCTTCCTGGTTGCTTTGCAGTTGTTTTTTAAATATTCATTTTGGTGCTATATAATTACACATTGTCAAGGCAAGGCAAAATTTATAACTAACTGGAGAAGAAGGTTAAGGGCAAACAGGTAGGAAACTCACAAGCTTACCCTGTGGGGCGCAGAAGATGTATGGATGCTGAGCAGGCAAGCAAGGATATGGGGGGGGGGGATGAATAGGCTTGAGGCCTGGTCAGAAAGCCCTAAACGGAAGTGTTGACAGTTGATTCTTTCCAGCAGTATGTTTTTGAGCAGCTTTACAACCATTTTGCTGCACTGAGAATAATCGAGAGACAGAATGCTTTCAGTTGTGGTGAGTTTACTGTTGTCGAGTAAAAGAGGAACTAGGCCCATAAATACACTGCTGGAAAATGCATTAAGACTGCGGTCAGACAACAGGTTTAGCACGGTCTGGCCCCATCTCTAATTAATCCAGGAAATTTTTTTGTAACTGAGAGTTTTGATCACACATCCCACCCTTAACCTGCTTCACAGTGTGCTCACTCCGTGGTTCATTGATCAGA
Source organism: Gekko japonicus (assembly GCF_001447785.1). NCBI lineage: Eukaryota > Metazoa > Chordata > Lepidosauria > Squamata > Gekkonidae > Gekko > Gekko japonicus. Next base: position 791,955 of record NW_015172575.1, read on the forward strand.
TTACTGCTGTGTGGTAACCACAGAGTGGGCAGTCAGGCAGCTTTTTGTCATTTGTCTACTGAGCATGCCCATAAGTGTGTATTGGAAGCAGTGCTTCAAACTCCTGGCAGGATGGCAGCAGCTGGTGGCCAATGAGATTGCTGGAGGAGGCTGCTCAGATATATAGTGTAGCATGGGGGAAACATTTTTGAAACTGTGCTTTGGAGGTTTTCTTAAGAAAAACACAGTCTTGAGAAGCTCCCAAGGGAGGGGGGGTCTGTAAACTGTCTTTTAAAAAATGCACAAGCAGTCATTGAAGACCCAGGTGTGATTATGTGCTTATGCACATGACATTATCTGATCAAAAGGTAGGGGGAGAAACAGACAAGAAGGTTCAAACTTCCCAAGCGGCTTGAGTTTGCAACAGGGGAGTTCAGACATCCAGAAATGTGGGGTGAAAGTTCTGACATCCATAAAGACTGGTCTTTCCCCGGTGCCTAATAACTCTGATTCGAAGGTGGGTCAGAACAGGGTGCCAACAACTGGGGAATGGGAGGCAGATGTTACTTTCTTATCATGCACTTTAAGTCTGGAAGGGAACAGCAATGACATCAGACCAAACCGCTCATTTGACCGCAGCCTAAAGCTGCTGACAACCAGCAAGAGTCTGGGGATAGGGTTGCCAACTCCGGGTTTGGAAATACATGGAGATTTGGGGATGAAGCTTGGGAGAATGGAATCTGGGGAGGGGGAGGACCTTGGCAGGGTTTAATGCCATGCAGTCCACCTTCCAAACCAACCATTTTCTCCAGGAGAAGTGGATTAAATGTTTTAAATAAACAAATAAATAATAGTAAGCAATTTATGCAGTCTGGACACCAGTTGTAATTCCAGAGTATCTCCAGCCCCTACCTAGAGGTTGGCAATCCTATATGGGGGCAGGGGTATGCAGGGGACTTTCGGTCTGACAATGTTACGTCACTTCTGGGGGGGAACGAGAAGTGACATCACGGTGGGGGGGTGGAGCTAGCCAGTATGGTGTAGTGGTTAGAGTGCTGTGCTAGGATATGGGAGACTCGGGTTCAGATCCCCACTCCACCATGGAAGCCTGCTGGGTGACCAGTCGTACACGCTCAGCCTAACCTAACTCACAGGCTTCTGCTGGGCATAAAATAGAGGACAGCAAAGCTATATAAACCCCATTGTGGATAAAGGCAAGATATAAGTGAAATAAATAAACAATTAAAATCTTTTAAACCGTTTTTATGTTGCCTTTCCACCTAATTTGTCATGCACGCAGATAATTTACACGCCAAGAAGGGGAACTCTGACAGGGAGAAGGCTAAAAGCCTCCTCTGTTTATAACTTTACACTTTGGGAAGTATAACTAAGCCTCAGTATCTCTCCCCCATTCGTTTTTCTGCTGAATAAGGCTTTTCGCCAGACTCTATCAGATTTTTAAAGCTGAATGGCTGAACTCTCTGTGTTCCCAGAGGCCGTTTGGCTTGTATCCCAATAGGAGGTCGTCATGTTCCAGAACCTGTAAGCAGTGACCGTGTACAGTCACATTATAACATCATAACATTGTAAAACAGAAAAGAAAAAACAAACTGGGAAACCGAGGGGAAGAGAAGGGGGGAAAAATGAAGAAACAAAACAAGGGGGGGGGGTCAAAATCTCCCCCCCAAAAAAAAAAAAGGAAGGGAAAGGAAAGGAAAGGAAAGGAACTTTATGCTCCAGTAATTGCTACATGAAACCTTGCTGCCTGTTTTGTCCCATAAGGCCAGTAACTCTGTATTCTTGAGTGCCATCTGCTGGCATTTTGACAATTTAGGTGAGGGCTCTGGGATTCTCCATCCTCTGTGCTGGACATTAAGATCAGCCTTACCTTCATTAGTTCATCATTTTTCATTTGTTTCTCCCTGTAATATTAATGACATGTGCCGGCTGGCGATCTCTAGACTCTTCGTGAGATCCATGCATTTACTGTAGAATCTTTTTTTAAAGCCTGCACTTTATTTTCACCTGGCCAGACTTTGGCCTGTAGTAACTTCCTAGGCATTTATACTAGAAGATATGTCAACACATCAACAGGATATATGGCCCAAGCTTCTCTGCTCCTGGCCTTCATTCTAGAGCTGTCAAACAGGAAAGGGAGTGGTGGTCTATGTACCAGCGGCTATTCATCTTTCATTAAGTCATACCAAACTCCTAACCAAACTAAACTCAAAGGGGCTTTGCAAAGCCAGATGAAGTTTCCAGGAGTGCAACTGTAAAAATCAGTTTACAACCAATGTATGCAAATGCCTTAGCATCATAAACAAAAACTGTCATCATTTAGAATAAATAATAATAGTAAAGGCTTTTGTTTTTGTGCTTTTATATTTTATTTATCGCAGTGTGTGTGAGAGTGAGAGAGAACTTATGCCTTATGAACTCAGAAGAACTGAGAGCATGGGATAATACTTTTTTTTTTAAGCCAGTGAATACAAAAGTGTGATTCACAACACAGCTTCACCAAATGGAAACCAAAGTGACAGGCATGGGATTATACGTATTTATTCATGAGTCTGTCCAGTCATATGCAAAGAAGGGGATGGGTCTATTTTTATATTTAAAATGGAGCACATGGATAAGAGGAACTTTTACCCAATATTTAAATTAAGCATTTAATTTTTATCTCTTCCTAAAAAGTTGTGTGTTTTTTTAATTTTAACCATAGTGGCTATATTATTTTGTCTAAGAGTCTATGTGCTATGTGCAAGCCATAGTTCTGTCAGAGCTGTCCTTGAAAGAACAGTTCTGGAAAGAGCTCTCTCAGCCCCACCTACCTCACAGGGTGTCTGTTGTGGGGAGGGGAAGGGAAAGGAGATTGTAAGCCACACTGAGACTCTGAGTGAAGGGTGGGGTATAAATCCAATCTCTTCTCTTCTTCTTCTTCTTCTTCTTCTGAATAAGAGGAACTCTAGGGTTGCCAATCTCCAGGTGGGTCCCGAAGATTTCCCAGAATTACAGCTGATCTCCAGACTACATTTTACAATGTCATGATGTCTCCCAGGGAAGGCAGAGTGGAATGGCATTGTACTCCACTGAAGTTCCTCCCCTCCCCAAGCCCTGCCCTCCCCAGGCTCCACCTCCAAATCTCCAGGAATTTCCCAACCCAGAGTTGGCAACTGTAGGCCACATACAAGGTTTACTCACCAAAGCCAACACAACTGGACTGTAAAGCATGCCCAAGAGTCAACACATATTTTTTGCCATAATGTCCTTGGTCAGTAACTCCATGGCTTCTTTAATGTTCACCATAATAGAGCTCCATCTGTACTAATCAGCATATAAATCTAGCAGTCACAATCCCCTCTACCCAGGCCAGCCACATACTGGGTCTACAAATGGCTAACATTTCATTACTCACAATGATGTCATGATGTGGGCTAAAAGAGCATCATTGTGGTGCCTGAAGTGAGATTGTTATCCACTGAGATCTGAGAACTCATCAGAAAGCACAGATGTAAACCAGGGAGACTGAACTCCATCTCCCTATTAGCTGAAAGACTAACAGAGCACCACACCAAATACACTTTGCCTGTCTCTCTCACTTTTCCTTTAAAGTCATTAAACTCTAGCCATGGGAATGGCATGGCTGGAAATGTCAAACCATTTTGGAACCTGACAGTTTGGTGGCTAGTTATAGTTTAGCCATTCTTCCCCCACAAATACACCCAAAAAACCCAAGCAAAACTGGTAAATACCCAACCCACATCTCCGTGGGCTCCGTGGCCAGACTATGAAACAGGACTGGTGTCAAGAGTGACTGTGCTCAAGTGTCTGCAAAAGTCCATGGCCTATAAAAGTGCTCATTGACAAGGATCATTCCACTTGCCGATGCAAGAAGGTCCTGGTGGAAATGGAAGAAACCTCCTGGCCATCCTTCCCTGTGAGAGAGGAGCCTGGCAGTTGAATACAACTCACTCTTGCTCTTCTGAGCACTGGCAGTACTAAAGGGGTAAAATAAGAGCAAAAGAATGATGCTCCACTGCCCCCAGATACCCAGTCATTTGAAAACGGGAGGAGGTCATCCCTGCAATGTTGCAGGGGCCTCTGGGTCCATCTCCCAATCTTTCCTGATAATGGGGGTACCCAGCAGCAGCGTAGCATGCTTCTTTTTGCCAACAGCTGGCACCGGTGGAGCTCAAAGAAACACAAGAAAAGTTGTGCTCCATTCCCCAAAATGTTCCTCCCAGCAAGAGATGGGAGGTCATCATGCACAGAGGCCTCTGCATTGTTGCAGGAGTTCCCAGGGAAACCTCCCATGGGGGAGGCATCGGAGGAAGTGGACCAGCCATTGCATGTGTTCCTTTTTGCCCCACCAGCACCGATAAAGTTAAAAAGAACGGAAGGAGAACCACCCACCGTTCACTTTGGTGGAACACATGACAGCGGGTGGGAAGAAGAATGGAGCCCAAAACAAGAGTTAGAGAGAAAAGGGGGGAAGGGAAAAATGGGAGGGAAGAAGGGACGTGCTGAGTGGGACCCCAGAATATCTGCAACAACCTTCTGAGACCTGAAGCAATTTTATCTGGCTCCCGGCAGCCCCGTCATATTTCAGTCAACATGTTTAATCATCACTTGCCCAAAGCCTCACACATAAGAAAGTGTTGTCAAAAGTTGCAGGAGACCAAAATATTCCACATTTTAACATTGACATCACATATTTTGAATGTGATGCCTTGGCTATGCTTCAGTGCTTGTGCTCCGTGGATGTCTTGTTCCTAAGCAGCACCAATTTTCTGCCTTTGTGTGAAGGAGCTGATGTGCGAGGCAAAATACCCTCCATCCTGAGCTGTCGATCCAAGGAATAAAAGGGTCCCTGAGAATGCAGAAATTGGCCCGCCGCATTTTCAGAGGCCAGTATTTGAAGGCACATCTGGTAATGAAACCCTCTCCCCTTTCACGGTTGATTTTTGACTTGGCAGGCACCCATTGTATAAAGTATTGAAACTGATGCATAGCGGCAGGCGGCTCAAGACGTCGGCAAGGCCCATCGCCTTACAGGGGCGGTGTACTAGCGCATACTGGTACACCGCAAGAAAAACAGACCAGCAGAGTACCCGGGGGGACAAGATCTGCAAGGGTTTGGTGGTCCGGGGCAAGCAAACCCAGCAAAGGCTTGTGGTCAGTGGTGATCGTGAACGGCCGGCCATAGAGGAAATCGTGAACTTTTTTCACGCCGGCAACGATCACTAGGGCCTCCTTGTCTATTTGAGTGTAGTTACGCTCTGCGGCCGACAGGGTGTGAGAAGAGTAGACCACGAGAACCTCGCGGCCATCACCCAGCTGATGACCCAGGACCACCCCCACCCCATTGGGAGATGCGTCACAGGTCAATACCACGGACAGGGACTCGTCGAAATAGGCGAGTACAGTGTTGGAGACCAACAAGTCCTTGACCACCCGGAAGGCGGCGGCGTGCGCCGGACCCCAGACCCAAGGGGCCTCCTTGTCCAAGAGCTGGTGCAGTGGGTCCACAATGGCGGCCTTGTAGAGGAGGAAGGAATGATAGAAATTCAAAAGCCCCAGGAAAGCCTGGAGCTCCACCTTCAAGGATGGCATGGGAGTCTGACTGATGACGCGTATTTTCTCCTGGGTAGGGTGGATCCCTTGGGCATCGACAGCAAACCCCAGGAACTCCATCCAGGGCACTCCCAGGATGCACTTCTCCCACTTCACCTTTAGCCCAGCGTTGGCAAAGCGCTCGAGCACAGCCCGAAGCCGCGCCGCAAAGGTCTTGGAGTTCGGAGCCGTGATCAACATGTCATTGAAAAATGGCTGGACTCCTGGTATCCCTTTAAGGAGGCAGTCCATCAGGTTTTGGAAAATACCTGACGCCATGCTCACCCCAAATTGCAAGTGCCGGACACTGAAAGCCCCACCGTGTATGACAATAGTCTGGGCCTCAACTGAGGCATCATCACCCGGAAGCTGCTGGTAGGCTGGGACATTTGAAGGCACATCTGGTAATGAAACCCTCTCCCCTTTCACGGTTGATTTTTGACTTGGCAGGCACCCATTGTATAAAATATTGAAACTGATGCATAGCAGCAGGCGGCTCAAGACGCATAGCGTCAAGATGCATAGCAGCAGGCGGCCCAATTTTAGTGGGGTGACAATGGGGGCTTCCCAGCGGGCGGGCGGGCTGCACTGGATCCAACACCCCCTGCACAACCAGGTGGTCCAGTTCGGCTTCTATCTTTGGCCTAAGAGCTATCAGGGCCCGCCTGGCCTTAATTATGATCAGCCGCACTGCGGGGTCAACATCTAGAGAAACGGGGGGATCGGAGTAATGGTCAAGCATGCCATCGAAAACTCCCGGAAAGTCCCGGCAGTCAAATGTTGCCTTCAGAAATGGATGTAATTGAAAAAATGTTAACAGTTGTGGAAATGGACAGATTAACCTTAAGATTACAAGGGAAAAATGATGAGATTTTTAAAAACCGGTGGAAAAAGTTCTATGTATGGTTAGAGACTAAGAATAGAAATGACTCACAAGAATGAAAAACGTATGTAAATCTAAGCTTGTAAATATTGAAAACTATAAATAAATTATTATTTTTTTAAAAAAGAAGGCATATATTTGAGTTCAGCAGACCAGAAGTACTGTATAACAGGGACAAAAACATGGCCTTCTTGGGTCTAGCTCTTGTAGATAGACTGCTGTAGTTCTTAAAGACATTCCCATGAACATTTTCTTGCTTATTTCCAGAAAACCGCAGCCAGGCACATACGACTCTGATCACTTCTACCCACGCTCTCACAGGGCCAAAAAATTCTTAATGGGAAAGGGAGAGAAAGAGAAAGAGAGAAATCACTATAACTAACTTAAAAGCATGCATGCAAAATAAAGCATAAATTCATAAACTAATCTGATTTTTTTTTCCTGCATCACTTTCCAAATAGTTTCCAATTACAAGCTAAAACAGGGTGGTCAGTGCTCCCAGGAACGGACAGAAGGGCAAACTGAGGGAAGTGGGAAGGAGATTGATGTTGATATAGGGTTTTTTCCAACGAAAAACAAGACTCTCTCAGCCTGGGTGCATAAATAGTTACTTTAGGTTGTTAAGAATAAACAGAGGCAAAAAATCCAAGGAAGTAGTAGACCACACAGCTCTTCAGATTCACCCTCCCGCCTCCACAAATCAGGCATTAACACATCTCTTATTCATTCTAATTTTAAGAATTGGGCCAGGGAACTAAGGGTTTGTTGGCCCATTTTCATACATTACACAGAGAGGTTTGCCACTGAGTGAGCACACACCCAACAAGGAGCTGCTGCCCAACACAACTCCCTGATGAATATTTGCAACCTTGTCAGTAGGAGGTGGAAACGGAAGGGAAGGTTCAGACTTCCCAAACAGCGTGACTTCGCAACAGTGGGGTTCAGACGTCGGGAAATGTGGGGTGGCATCCTTTATTACCAGACTTTCCCAGGTGCCTGATTACCCCACTTCCAAAGAGGGGCAACATGGGGTGCCAACGACTAAGGCACAGAAGGCAGATGTTGTCATCTGATCATGGTCTTTAAATCCACAAAGGTAATGTTACTATATCATGGCAAACTGCTCGTGTAACCGCAGCCATAGGATGTCTTTTGACCTGGCCTGCAAACGGAGAGAAGAGGAGGAAATCTTTGCTATGACCAGGCTGTGTGTCAGAATGTATCTCATCGTGTAAAGTGTTCTCCTTACTCTTTCACAAATGAAACGTTCCTCCTGTCCATCTGTCCTCCCTCCCTTGTTACACCCCTGCATTTATAAACGATCCACTGTAGGAGAAGAAAAGACACTGTGGGTGTGATTCTATCCATCACACCTGAGATCTACGGTTGCCAGACCTACCTCTATGGCAGGAGGCCTCCCAGTGATCGCCTCTGTTGTCTGCTGCATAAGAGTTTCTGGTGATTCCTAGAGCTACCCACCGTCATGTCCAGGTTGTATCCTTCGGTTGCCAATTCTATCTTGGGAAATTCCTGGAGTTTGGGGGGTGGTACCCAGGAATGTGGAGTTTGGGGGGAGGGGAGGAAACTTGGGATGCCATGGAGTCCCTCCTCCAAAGCAGCCATTTCCTTCACAGTGGGTATGACTGATCTCTGTAGCCGTATCAGTCATAATTATGGGAGAACGTCAGGCCCCACCTTGAGGCTGCTAACCCAACTGATCACAAGTCACATGATTCATTCATTTGTTTTGGAGGGAGAAACGTTCCTGTGTGTACCTCTTCTGTTACACCCCTGGGGCTGAATTTCATCTGATCATAATGCCACCACTACAGGGAGAAGTAATTCTGCCCTATTGTCTGATGCCATCGGATCTTGTCATTTTAACACAATTAAAAGTCCAACACAACAGAGGCCTGGGGAGCAGAGCTGCTGTCGCCAGCTTCAGAAGGCTGCACTTTTGAACTGCGCTGTTAAGTCAGACCCTGGGGAAGATGGAAACAGGATGGCCAGGGCTTTGAAGTTGCCAGGGTGTAATAGCAAGAGGAGCCCAGAAAGTCTGCGCTCACAGTAACCCACTGTCTCCCGTCACCGGCAGAACATTAATTTTGCTGTGCAGGCGAGGATCCTGCAAAAGGAGAGTCTCGCCGAGGGAGGAAAGACGCAGGGAGGAGATTTTAGAAAATTGTTGAAAATTACAGTATTCAGCTTTTGCTGACAGTATATCAAAGCCCGACTCTCGCCTTTATGATATTTAAGTCTCTGCCGCTTCCTCAGAAAAACAACATCCCCATACAATAGAAACATTATGTGCCAGGCGGGAGGGATAGGAGGGGGAAATGCTGATGAGACGAGAATCATTTAGGAATTAGGATTTTGATGTGGACTTTTGAAAGCCTAATGGCTCCATCCCCGAGATGAACAAAGTGTCGGTCTATAGTGACAGTGTCCCGAGGAGGCACTTTGAATCCAGCTCTTGTTACAGGCCTTCTCGGGGTGGGATGTGGGGAAAACAATATAGCAACATAAAACCTCCCTCCCCCAAATGACCCAGCTGTTCTAATGGGTTAAGAGTTATGAAGATGGAACCTGTGTGTGTGTGTATGTGTGTGTGTTTGGCTTGTTTTTTTTGTTTAAACATGGCAAGAAAAATTGCAACTGACAGCACAGTATAAAAATTCAGATTCCTCGTAGGGATTTATGCTTCCTTTCAGGTTTGTGACTGTTGTCTGTTTTACAGATTTCTGGTTTTTCAAGGATTTGCAGCCAGCAGGCTTGAAATCGTAGGACTGGAAACAATGGGAACTCTTTGAGGGAAATAAAGAGGAGGTGGAGAAAGGTACAGAACTCCAATCCAGGAAAGATTTAGTCGCATGTATGAGAAAGATCTAGGCCTCAGCTGTACCTCAGCTGTAGGTCACTTTATCTATGGTTACTGCCTTCAAAGAATCCTGGAAACTGTATTTTGGTGAAGGTGCTGAAACATCTGTTAGAGATCCCTAGTTACCTCACAGTACTGCAGTTGTTGTTGTTCAGTCGCACAGTTGAGTCCGACTCTTCGCAACCCCATGGACCACATCATGCCAGGACTTCTTGTCTTCCATCGTGCTCTGGAATCTGCTTAATTCCTTGTTCATTGCATCGATTAACACTGTTTAACCATCTCATCCTTTGCCGTCCCCTTCTTCTTTGACCTTCAATCTTTCTCAGCATCAGGGTCTTTTCCAGTGAGTGCTCCCTTCTCATTTGGTGGCCAAAGTATTTGAGCTTCAGCTTCAGTATCTGGCCTTCCAGGGAACAGTCAGGGTTGCTTTCTTTTAGGACTGACTGATTTGATCTCCTTGCAGTCCAAGGGACTCTCAAGAGTCTTCTCCAGCACCCTAACTACAGTACCCAAACCTTTGTAGGGAGAGATGGTGATGGTTGAGATGGTATGTGTTATGTATTGCGATGGAGCATAACAATAGAAGGCTAGGATCCTAGAATGGACCGATAGATTGACCCGGATCCTAGTAATAGCCAATTGCTTAACAATACCTTGTAAATAGCCTATCATTGGTAGTTGGGTGTGGTGTGTGGTCTTAGTTTTGGAGCTGAAACCACTTAATAAACATGAGCTAATCACTCTATGCATCTGAACCCAGTTTGTCTTAGTTTTGGAGATGAAACCACTTAATAAACATGAGCTAATCACTCTACACGTCTGAACCCAGTATATTTTACTGGCGATGAGGATGGGATCCCGATGAATGAGCTTGATCTGACCTCCAGCACCGACTCAAGCACCAGCACTGCACTGCGCAATGAGCCCGCGCCTCGCATTGCACCGTGCAACGACTCCATGCCTCGCATCGCTTCCCAGGTCATGGCTGCCACTCCGGGACATCTTCCTGAGTTCGACCCCACTCACCCAGAGTTATGGGAAACCTGGGTGGAGCGCCTAAAATTCTTTGTCAAGTTCCAGGGCATCAACGATGCCAACAGAAAGAAGTTGCACCTGCTCAGCGCCTGCAGCATTGCCACCTTATGCTTTGTCCAAGGCCACATCGCACCCAAGACCTTGGATGAGGCCACCTACGATGAGCTGGTCAAGGCCCTCACTGGCCATTTCGCGCCTCAACCTACCAAGATGGCGAGGCACATGGACTTCTTTTCGCGCCAGCAGAAGTCTGAAGAAGCGGCCACTGACTTCATGGCCAAACTCCACAGGTTGGCCCTCCACTGTGGATTCCCTGACCTAGGAGATGCCCTCCTCAACCAATTCGTCGCAGGCATCAGGAGACAGAAGCTCTGCTGTAAGCTCATCAGCCATGCAGAGCTGACTCTAGAAAAAGCAATGCAAGGGGCCACAGCTTTCGAGAAATCTCTACGCGACCGCCAGGCCCACGCCATGCATCAGGCTTCAGCATCCCCGGTCTCCGATGTCTCAGACAAGGACAAGGTACACCAGATCCGCCACCCAGCTCACTACAACTCATGACCATCTGCAGCTGCCGCCATGCACCCATCCGCTATTGCAGCCATGCAGCCCATGCAACCAACCACTCAAGCACCATGTGCCAGCTGCGGCAAGGGCCACAAATGATGCTTCTGCTGTTTCCGCGATGCGACCTGCAGGACCTGAGGTAAAATCGGCCACATCACCCAGGCCTGCCATTCCCAAGGGGCCAGACATTGCTCCGCTGTCCACTAGGAATCAGAAGAGCTCCACACAATGGCCATCCACCAACACCAGGTATTGAACTTGCCCCAGGACACCCCAGACAAAATTAAAGTAACTGTGTGTATAGAGGGGGCACCCTCCAAGATGGAGTTGGACATGGGGTCCTCTATCTCCATTATCTCCAAAGAGACTCTCCAGAGGCTGTGCCTGCAGGGGGGCCCCCACCTGAGACCCACCAGGTTCACCTCAGAGATGTCCAAAAGAACCCGGTGGCCATTAAGGGGTGGGGCAAGTTCCACATGCACAAGGACTTTGATGGACTTTTAGACTTGTTGGTGGTGGAGGAACGGCTTATTAGTTTGCTGGGACTGTCGTAGTTCATTCCCCTGCAATTCGGGGTGACAGGCGTGCATCACGTATGGACTACAGAATTTCAGAGTGTATGCAATGATTTCCCCGGGGTTTTCAATGGAACGCTTGGCCGCTACATCGGCCTGGCCGTCTCCCTAATGCTTGACCCAGCTGTCCACCCTGTCCGCATGAAGGCCAGGCACATCCCATTTGCACTTAAGCCAAAGATAGATGAGAAGTTGGATCACCTGGTGGCCCAGGGAGTTTTGGAATCCGTGCTGCATGCCCTCTGGGAAATCCCCATAGTCATCCCAGTGAAGCCCAATGGGGACGTCTGTATCTGCATGGACTACAAATGCACCATTAATAAGGCCCTTCAGGACCATGCTTATCCCATTCCTGTGGTCGGCCATGTCTTGGCATCATTGGCCAGTGCAAAGGTTTTCGGCAAACTGGATTTGGCCCAGGCGTACCAGCAGCTCCCGGTAGACGATGCCACCGCAGAGGCCCAGACGATAGTGACACACAGAGGTTCCTTCAGGGTGCAGAGGCTGCAATTTGGGGTCAGTGTAGCCCTGGGGATCTTCCAGAATCTCATGGACTGTCTCCTTAAAGGTATCCCTGGGGTCCAGCCATTCTTCAATGATGTTCTGATTGTTGCCCCATCTGCCGTGACGTTTGCCGAAAGATTGCGTGCTATCTTGCAACATTTCCACACTGCCAGCCTCAAGGTGAAACACAAAGAATGTCTCCTGGGGGTTCCGATAGTCGAGTTCCTGAGGTTCTTGGCATGGCATCCATCCCACACCCAACAAGGTCAGCACCATTTTCAACACCCCGGCTCCCAAATCCAAGCTGGAACTCCAGACCTTCTTGGGGCTGCTGAACATCTATCATTCCTTCTTGCCCCACAAGGCCGCAGTCGTTGAGCCCCTGCACCACCTGCTCGACAAAAAAGCTCTGTGGGTCTGGGGCCAGAAGCAAGCTGCCACATTTCGGGCCGTCAAAGAGTTGCTGACTGCCAACGCTGTCCTCGCGCACTTTGACAAGTCCCTCCCTGTCTTCTTCACCATTGATGCTTCTCCATACGGGGTGGGGGCTGTCCTGGGACACCAACTGCTCAACGGCCAGGAGGTCCCCATGGCCTATTACTCCCGCACCTTGTCTTTGGCCGAGCGCAACTACGCAGATATAGACAAGAAGGCTTTGGCAATCATGGCAGGATTGAAAAAAATCTGTGGGTGGCCCTTTACCATCATCACCAACCACAAGCCCCCTGCTCGGCCTGTTGGCCCCTGACTGCCAGACCCCACAGATGCTATCGCCAAGGGTGCTCCACTGGTCCATGTTCCTGGCCAGCTACCAATATGCACTTCTCCATCGCCCCAGTAAAGTGATGGGCCATGCTAATGCTCTCAATCGCCTCCCGCTGCCCACCTGCAACCCGGACCCGGCTCCTGCCCACCAGATCCTGCTCCTCGAGGACCTGCCCGAATGTCCAGTCCAGGTAGCCAAGGTATCCTGCCAGAGTGTGTGGGACCGCATCCTCTCCTGCGTTTTGGACTGGGTGGGGAGGGGATGGCCTACCAGCCGGGTGGGCCCAGAATTCACCCCATTCTCCTCCTGCCGAGATGAACTGTTGGCCCACAAGGGCTGCCTGCTGTGGGGGAGCCAGGTGGTCATGCCAGCCCTGCTACGTCAGCAAGTCCTAGCAGCTCTACACGACACGCATCCAGGAATTGTGTGCATGAAAGTGTTGGCCCGCAGCTATGTTTGGTGGCCAGGCATGGACAGCGAGATAGGGGACTGCGTGAAATGCTGCCAGACATGCCAGGAGTCCTGGCCGGAGCCACCCAGGGCCCCGGTGCATCCATGGAAATCCTCCCACAAGCCATGGGCCCAGCTGCACCTAGATTTTGCGGGCCCCTTCCAGGGTCAGATCTTCTTCATTCTGATGGATTCATACACCAAATGGCTAGAAGTGACACCGGTTCCCTCCACATCATCCTGAGCCACAATCCGCACCCTATGGCGGATCTTTAGCACACACGGCACCCCAGACCGTGTTCACAGACAACGGGACGGCTTTCACCTCATCCGAATTCCAGGAATTCATGGACTACTATGCCATCCAACATGTCCGTTCCACTCCATTTCACCCCGCAACCGATGGCCAAGCCGAGCAGATGGTAAGGACAACTAAGGAGTCCCGTCAATGGGAACTGGGACCACCAACTGGCCATCTTCTTCTTCAGCAACAAACAATGAGATGGTCACAGTCCAGAGAACTTACAATGTATGAATCATACAACTGTGATGAAGAAGCATTCACAATTATTTATCTAAAGATGTTATACAAAACATTAATTTCTGAATGTGATTATTACAAGAGATAATACAATAGAAACAGAAGCGAAAAGGCGGGAAGGTTGTCTCCGGATTGGTGCTGCCGTTTTGACAATGTGTCTTCTTCTGACCAAAAATGGTGCCTTTATAAATAATTCAAAATTATGTACAATCAATAAAAATCAGAGGTAATAATACATCGTCTAATTTTGATAATTGAAAACATTTTCTTACAGTCAATGCGAAGTACGGAGTTCCTCAAGCAACAAAAAGCTGCATACTCATGAGTTTTCTAAGCATTTTAGTGTAATCCAATATTAACCAAATTCAAACAAACAAGAAACATAATACTCATATCATATACTCACATAGCTTGAGAAGCATCATCTCTTATTCTAGAAAAAATGTTCTCCCAAAAGGGCTGAAGTCAAAGCTTGAAGAGATGTTAAGCTACGTTGCTATAAGAACTGAATCACCCCCATTTGAAAACTAATCCTGAAGTTACTTACACCATAGTTGCCAAATATTCACATTCATAAAAACATCTTGAATCCAAGAGGGCTGAAGTCAAAACTTGAACAGGTTTTAAGCTGCATTGCTATAAGAGCTGAATCACCTCCATTTAGAAACTGATCCTGAAGTTACTTACACTATGATTGCCAAATTTCCACATTCATAAAAAGCATCCTAAATCTAAATATGCATTTAAACCATGTGGGTAGACTGTATTTAGTTTGAAAATCCAATAAGCCTCTCTTTTCAAAAGAATCTTTTTAATGTCCTTTCTATCATATATATTGGGTTTAATGACTTCCAGAATGACTTTAGATAAATAATTGTGAATGCTTCTTCATCACAGTTGTATGATTCATACAATGTAAAAACGCTTTCTTTTTCAGCCAGCACATGACCAGCAGCAGCAGCAGCCCTGCAGAACACCAGCAGCAGCAGCAGCCCTGCAGAACTGCTCATGGGTAGGCGCCTCGCAGCCCACCTCGACCGTTTGCACCTTGACCACACTCCAGAACACAGTTCGGCCCCAGAAACCCAAGAAGCTGTTCCTGCACCCACGGGACCACCAGTGGAGCGTCGCCACTCAACCTGCGAGCGGCAGCGCCCCACTTATTTAAAGGACTTTGTCAGCTGAGCATGTCTGAACCTTGGGGGGAGGGGTGTTATGTATTGCGATGGAATCGGACTTGCGAATGGGTTTGGCAACGGACATGAGAAATAGCAGAGCTTAGAATGCATAACAATAGAAGGCTGGGATCCTAGAATGAACCAATAGATTGACCCAGATCCTAGTAATAGCCAATTGCTTAACAATACCTTGTAAATAGCCTATCGTTGGTAGTTGGGTGTGGTGTGTGGTATGAATATAAGCAGGGCTCTGACCCTGCAAGTTTGTCTTAGTTTTGGAAGCTGAAACCGCTTAATAAACATTGGCTAATCACTCTACGCATCTGAATCCAGTATATTACAGTATGTATTATGGATACCTTCCCCCAAGGTTGTGCCAGTCACTGGTTTCATCTCCATAGCAGCATGGGGCAAACCAGAGAGCAAATCACATTCCAACCAGTGCCAGAGACTCCTCCACAAGTGCTACTGAAGCTTTCTGGCTGGCATTGGTCCTGTCACTCTCTTTCAGCCTAAACTACCTCACAGGTTGGTTGTCGTGAGGATAAAATGGAGGACAGCAATGTTGACTTTGGTCCCACTAGGGAGAAAAGCAGGTAAATAAAATAAATAAATACAAATAATGCCTTCTTCACATATTCATGTGAAGGCTAAAATAAAGAGCTCCGTACTAAAATAAGAGTCTCAATAGGCTGCAGCAGTCAGATTTTTTTTCCTTTTCCACTTTATTTCTATTATGTTTAGACCTTGCTAATTGGTTGTTTCCTTTTCTTCTGCCATGTGCTTGGTTAATGGCATTGATGAATCCAGGTTTCTCAAACTTGTTGGTCTTATAATGAGCTGAAAGTGGAGTGCTTGTCTTGACTGTTTCCTTCAGTATCAAAAGAGTGCCTTCCCTTTTGGTGATCTTTGAAAGAGGTTGAAAGATTTCACCTGTTAAGGATGATTAATTCTCACTCTGATTGGTCTGTTTGCCTTCAGTGCTGTTGACCCATAGCAAATCTGATTGGCTGTATAGCATAGTGATATTATCTCATTCACTGGGTGGTACCCAATTGGCAAGGATTGTCCATATGATGGAACAAGGAAATATTGCTTTAATTCTGTTTGTTTAATCCAGTGGGTAGCCATGTGTGTCTGAAGCAGCAGAACACAGTCTGAGTCCAGTGACACCTTTAAGACCAACAAACCTTTATTCAAGGTGTAAGGTTCCGTGTGCAGACACACTTCGTCAGACCCAAAGAAACAAAAACTTTGTTCTTCTGTTTGTTTAATTTACCCTTATGGATATTATCACCTACTTAAATCTGACTGGCAGTGTAGCTTTGGGATGTTGTTCACTCAAAGATGGTGGGTGAGTAGTATTTAGTACGCACAGGTATGACCATATTAGAATCCTCAGTGCTTTTCACAAACCTACTGTGCATTCTCCCTGAACCAGGAATTTTTCATTATCATGTCTGCATATTATCGCAAGATTTGCATTCCTGTGATACTGTACATATTTCAAACCACTCTGCATTTTCATCACATTGTAACATCTTTTGTAAATCTCATCAAACCCTCCACTAGTAGTGCCCTGACCTGGATAGCCCAGGCAAGCCCAATCTCATCAGATCTCGGAAGCTAAGCAAGGTCAACTCTGGCAAGTCCTTGGATGGGAGATCTCTTTGGAATACCAGAGGCAGAAGGCGGGGGCAGGCTTTATTCAGTCACCACTCAGAATATCCTCCAGGCCCCCAGTCTGTCACCAGAGGTTGCCAAGACTTCTAGGTGCACACAAACTCACGTGCACACACACATGCACATATGCAAAAATAAAAAATACCCCCCAAAACACCCTCCACTAGTAGCTTTGGCCTAGCCCTAGGGAGTCAGTCAGTTGTGTTTACAGGAAGTCATATATCTGTAAGACTATGAAACGCACTATGCAAGCTGACCACAAGCTCAAAAAAATATACTGAACACAGAATGACAGCGTGCAAATTATAACAGTATTACAGGCATGGGGAGAAATGCATTTTCCACGGTAATCTACTCCTCAAGGCCAGGGAACCACAATGAGAGACAGAAATCCTTTTGTGAACTTTGCACATAACTGTTGTCGAAGGCTTTGCACATAACTTTTTGGTGATTGGTAAACTCTCCAATTCTGCCTTCCTGAGACAGTGACTCAAATACTATTCATGCAGTCATTTGTTCTGCACAGATAAAAAGGTGTGTTCAGTGTTCACACTCTTTACTCATTCATTTTTTCGTCTTATTTTTACTTCACTTGAGCCTTCATTTTTGCCTTTGTGAAAGCAAATTCAAGACTGAAGCAGCTTAGCAGTGTATGGTTGTCAGTGCCACTGCCACACAGGATTGCCAGAAATGCTCGGAGACTTTTGAGGTGATGCCTGGGGGTGGTGGTACTTCAGGGGAATGTGATGCTCTCAAAATTTCCCCAATCTCTATGTTCTTTATCAGAGAGATTGAGGAAAACCCTAGAGCAGCATGAAAATACGACAGCACTCCTGAGGGAATGGTCCATGGACGAGCCCTCATTTCTGTGTGATGTACTAGGAATCTTCCCCTCAGCCTCTGTGGTCTTTACCACAGAGATTGTGGGAAATTCCTAGAGTGTCACCATTACTGACATCCCCCCCCCTTTTATCCCATTCCTCAAATTACCAAGGGTAGCATCTGAGAGAAAGAGAAAGAGATTGCCCTCTGCCACCAGGCAAATGGTTAAATTTACAGGTACAGGTGTGGGTTTGTCCAATTCCCATCAGGTGTAATTCTTATATGTTGCATCACCCATATGGAATTATTTCCAGCAGCCTTCAGGTGACTGCTGTAACATTTGAAATACCCCCACCCTAATCGTGTTAACCCAGAGGCAGGCAATGGCAAACCAGCTCTCAACGTCTCTTGCCTTGAAGACCCTACAGGCTGGCCATAAGTCAGCTGTGACTTGATAGCACTTTCCACCACCAATCATGTGAGCCAACCCTCAGTGGAATGGTTATGTGATAATTAAACCAACAGATAGCATCTTGTATCAAAAGAGGTGAAAAAACAACAGACTTGAATTATGGGTTCTGTCCACAATCAGAGTTTTCTGCAGTTGTGAAAGCAGTTATTTGGACACAAGGCCAAAGTGGATCCAGTGCAACATGGGCAAAAATGAGGCCAGATAGTGGCTTTCTGCACTCATAAACTATCACATTCCGTTGCCTGGAAGAAACAAGTGGGGGGAAATCAGTGCAGACAGATAAATCAACAGATGCCCCGCTGTAGGGTTGCCAGTTCCGTCAGACCAGCCGGCAGGGAATTGGGGTGAACTTACCAGGAGGGGGGAGGGAAGAAGCCAGAAATAAATGCAATGTGCCTGTGTCACCCAGAATTGATGTAGGCATGTTGGGGGTGATGCTCTGGTTTGTGGGCAAAACCTATACAGCAGAATTAGCCTCTATCATAGAGTTTTGCCCAAAAAACAGAGCGTTGCCCCCAACATGCCTACATCACTTCCGGGTAACATGGGCACATCACATTTATTTCCGGCTTCTTGCCTGTTTGTGGGAGTAATTCCCTCCCCCCCATCGGCCAGCTGGCTGGCGACAGAGAGGAGTGCCCAAAACCAGGGAAACCAGGGTCTGGCATGCCTACCCTGCTGTCAACAATAAGATTTCTTGTTCCTGTGGCCAGATGTGAATGAGCATCCCTGTTAACTAGTCACTTGTAATGCACTTTTCCATACAGGTATCTCCATGTTGAGACCATTGGCCTTTTTCATAGAAGGTATTCCTTGCCTGCAAAGACCAATTTATGGATTTGATGGGACATGTTTTAAAGGATGTTTGCTCAGCAGATTCATGAGATCCAGTGATAGCTGTGAGACTTGCCGCTCAAAATGGGGCTTCCTGGAGACTGCAGTCAGAAGGAGCCAAACTGAATGGCAAGTTAAGTCCTACCTTAGAAAGTACAACCTACATTTCCCAGTGTGTTAATAACCTGACCTCCTTGAGAGGTCCTGCGGTGTGTAGTGAAACTGTCTATTA
>NW_015172575.1:811007-828848 GCF_001447785.1 Gekko japonicus
AATTTAAGAAGATTAAAGCCCCCTTCTTTGAGGAATGCCATACAAGCAATAAAACAAGAGTTATCTGCCAACTATTTTTTTACCAGTATTTTTAAGCTGAGAGGAGATATCTTAGTTTAACAATGAAAAGGGGGGGGGGGAGGAGAACAGCATTGAAATCAATGCATGTACACATAAATCAATGTACATGTGTACCTCTTTTCTGGATAGGGCCCAGAGTCTCAAAATTGCCATGGGATAATTAGGGATCAAATGGTGTGAGCTTGTCTGACAGTCTTCCCCCCGAGTGAAATAGGGCAGCATTCCAAGCTCTGTTTTTCCTGATGGAAACCAGTGATGTCCCCACAGCTCCTATTAGCATAATTATTGTGAATTATACTGTGTGCGTTGGGCAGACAGAGCATGCCTGTACAAGGAGATTTAACTTGGTGCTTCTCAAATGGCTTTTTAAAAAATCCCGAAGAGTTTGACTGTCGCTGTATTTATCAACATCTGGCACTACTGAAATCTCTGCTTTCTGTGGTTCATTTCTACAGTCTGGCTGTTTAAGGTCCAAAGGCACGTATGATTTATTTATTTATTTATTTATTTAAACATTTATATCCCGCTTTTCTCCCTGAATGGAACCCAAAGCGGCTTATAAAGAACAGAAAAAGTAAAACCTACACAAAATCGATAAGCAAGCGATAGTCCCGTCTTGTACTGGTGCTGGATGCAGGTCTCGTCGGAAGGCACAGGCAGCAAAGGCAAAGTGGGAGCCATCCTTAAAACAAAACCGTGCCACCTATCTGTTGCCAACTGCTTCCACGAGCAATGTAGAATGCTCTAATGCTTTAATACACACAAATGAATCACTATGACGTTGAATAAGAGGGGTGGCCATCTGCCATTTTTTTTATCCCCACCGGCTTTCATTTCATGAAGAATGATGCCAGCCATTCCTCCTGCAGAAATTTTGTTTAAAAATTTTAAAAACACTTTCAGAAGCAATTTAGATGAAAAGGAGAAATAGCTGACCATGTCTGCAAATAACCGGTTTAAGGCAGACCAGCCAAGAATTTCTTTGATTCTCCCTGCAATAGAAGTACCCTTTTTCTGAAGAATTAAACATACATCAGTTTAATTATTTTTAATTATCTTGCACTGCAGAAAGAAACAGCATTTTCCTTTATTGCTAATATACCACAGGGGCGGGGGGGGGGGGAGCCCACTGTTGGCTTTTCCCTCCTCTGCTTCTTTGCATCCTGCATGCTCCAGATGTAGATGAGATAATGGACTATATTTTGCTTTTTTTAAAACTGCTGTTTTATCTGCAGAAAGATACCATCAGTGGCAAGTCAAGTGTTGGGAGATTTCTTTGACAGTCCTCCTAAACATCCGATTACCAATGCCCTTCTCTTATTCTCTACTTCAAAGGGATTGCCTCTCCCTTCCTCCGCTCACCCTGCCCAAATGCCTTCTATTCCAGCTATTAAGAGTAGCAGGCTGTATTTCTAACCAGGGTTAAGGAGACACTATTATTGTTACTGTATGTGCAGGACTCAACTTGATCGTGGAATCTGGGCTAATGGCTCGACAGTACTAAACTCCGAGATGGGCAGGCTGAGTGGAATTTTGTGGTTTTTGTAAATCCTTCAAATCATTATATTTTCATCTGCCAGGTTCACAAAAAGTAGTTCAAGTTCATGAACCTATTTTCCCCGTAAGTTGATACGAATGCTTTTTTTCCAGTGTGATTCATTCTATTAGTAAGAACATTTTTCCAGTGAAAGGGGAAACTTGTGCTATTTTATGTACAGCACTAGAAACGGGGGGGGGGGGCTTTAAAAAACATCTGCCCAAGGTAAATGCCCTCTAAGCTCTCTCTCTGTGTTTTAATTGGATGCATTTAACCATATGCTCCTTTTTGCCAGTGACGATCCCAATGAAATGGTAACAGTTCCTGGTCAATAAATGTTCCTTCCTTGTATATATTGTGCCTTTTGGGTAGATTCAGGGGATCCCGTTTAAGACGTGCGATTTGATAGAGCTGCCGTTCTTCAGATTTTATCCCCCAATTCGGAGTCTCCAGAAATCCAATGTCTCCGTGTATGTTCATGTATATGTAAAGTACCAGAACACATGTTGCAATGTTTGTTTTGTTCATAGGTGTGTATAAAGTATGGATGCCAGCCTCCAGGTGGGACCTGGGGATCCCCTGGAATTACAGATCATCTGCAGACTAAAGAGATCAGTTCCCCCGGAGAAAATGGACGCTTTGTACCCCACTGAGGTCCCTATCCTCCCCAGGCTCCATTTCCAAATCTCCAGGACTTTTCCATCCTGGATCTGGCAACACTAATCCCCCATCCCTACTGGAATTATGAGTGTTCAAGGCTTACAACACAGCAGAGCCCATCCGGAGTGTGTGTGCTGCAGGAACAAAATTACACAGAGCCTTTTTGCCTTTGTTAAACTAATAAGAGTCCTTTATTATATGGAACTCTATTCTAGACAGGATAGGGTCGAGTTAGGATTCTAATCTAATCTAACTAACTAGATCGATGGAGACGCAGGAAGCACGCCCTGCTCTCATGGTGCCAGAGACAGAGAAGTCTGGCATTGTGTGGAGAGTGAGAGTGTGACCGGAAGGAAGGAAGTTTCCCGAAGGCTGCAGTCCCATGTGCCAGCTGGAGCGGAGGGGAAGCGAGGCTATTCCCTCTGGAGGAATTTGACCCACAGTTGCGAGATCCCACATCCCCTTTGTGCTGCAGGCACAGCCCATCACTTTGTGATCAGACGCACCGCGGGTGAGTCAGGGGGTTTCGGCCATTTGTTTACCCATCCTTTGTGCTGCAGGCACAGCCCATCACTGTGTGACCAGACGCACCGCGGGTGAGTCGGGGGGGTTTCGGCCATTTGTTACCCATGCGCATAAACGAGGAATCGCACCTCTGCACTGAGGGTTCCCCACGGTATATGCAATTATGCACATACTGTGAGGGGGGGGAATGGCACCGAGTCGGGATGGCCTGATCAGACCATCCTGACAGCATGAGTGTGTGCTTGCGCGATCAGACAGGGGAAAGTCCATCCATGGCCTGTCGGAACCCATTTAGAACCGGACTTTCCCTGGTGTCTTAACTCCGCTTCCATGGCGGAGCAGCACGGGTTGCCAATGACTGTGGGACACTTCCCAGATGTTGCTGTCTGATCATTCCCTTTTGATCCATCAGGCATTTGCAGCTATGTCAGATCTAAAGGCGTGTGTGATCGCAACCTAAGAGTAGCAAACTACACATCAGAGGATGAAAGAAAGGACAGTCAGTGTCCTGGTCTCTCTGTCTCACTGACTCTCTTGTAGTCCTCCTTTGTAGGCTGAGGCTAAGAGACAGCGTAGTCCTTCACTTCCAATAATCCCCTGCCAGTAGTCGGGGGGGGGGGAGAGACTTGGTAACCTTAGTGTAAAGTGTCATCAGGTCGTAGCAGAGTCACGGAGACCCCAGCATATATTATAGGACAAGCATGTCTTTTTCGTATATCTCAACCAAAAGAACTAGCAAGAAGAGAGCCTTGCTAGCTGCTGCTTCCCAGCCAAGTTAGAGAATGTTTCAAGCCCTGAAACCGAGGCTTGAGAAGTGGTCCTTGCCCCCCAACCCCCCTCCATGTCTGCAAAAGTGCTGCTTGTGCAGTTGCTGCCGCCACCACCATTTAAACAGACAGCTTTGCTAGTTGCCATTTACCATCCGTCTCATTCTGTTCTCGCCGATACCTGGGTAGTAGTGCTGTTGCAAATGACTAGGGATGATAGTTTGTTTCAAAATAAAAGGAGAAAAATTAATCAAAGGCCCATTCATTCACCCGCCCATTCATTAGGGTAACAAAAATAAACAGTAATACCAGTGAATGATTCCATTTGTTAAATAGTCTGGTGACTGGCAAACCCCTTTAGAGAGTCCAAGAAGAGATAGTGGGAGGAAGGGAAGGGGAGGGGAGGTAGGACATATCAGTAGATATGAAGCAGACATTATTGACATGGAAGTGTTCCAATTATCAAAGTTAAATAAAGCTTAAAACCAAAGCAAACAGTACTGGTAGGTTTTCCATTTCATACTGTTTGCACTAATCCTTTGGCCTGTATTCCTGGTGCTCCCAAGCGCGAGCCTCTTCCTTCTCTGTTGTACTGCTGCCTGTCCTCTTGTGGTGCCAAATACAAGCATCTGCCCTGCTGCCTTCCTTTCGGGGGGGGGGGAGTACAGAATTCCTGTCACAGTCTGATGCAACATTCTTGAGATGGCCAGAAGGAATTAATATCATGTGAATTGGCCCGTAGATTATCCACAGTTCACTGTATCGCTGCACCTCTCTTTCAGAACTCCCTAAGCTAAACTTCTCATCTATCCTACCACAGAATTAATAGCTGACTTGGTCCTCCTATCCTCCTTCCAAACCCAAACATTTAAACACGTCAACAAAATATGTCTCACTCAGGAAAACCTCCGTTCAAACCAGCTTAACTATTTCTTTTTTTAAAAAAAATCAATACATTATCGAGACTTTCCATCATCTTTAGCAATAGCGGAAGACAGCAATAATAAAAACAAAATTTAAAGGCAACAACTTGGAATTCAGAGAAGCAAACATGTTAAATGGGTAGTATGGGTTATCCAGAAGACAAAGACCTATTAAAATCAAATTATTGTCGTTAGCAATTGATCTTTGTGAAGTCATTGTTCAGTCTTTAGTCAGGTTAGAAAGGAGAAGCAACAGAATAGAGAGACGGAAAGACGGTGAACGGTTGTGTGTGGAGTGAGCCAAATGAGATGCTAGCTCACTACAGCTGATGCTATGGGGCGATATATTGACTTCCTACCCAGCCCCTTCTCCATGAGCAAAGGGATGCCCGCCTCCAGGTGGGACCTGGGGTTCCCCCAGAATTACAGCTCATCTCCAGACAACTGAGATCAGTTCCCTTGGAGAAAGTGGATGCTTTGGGTGGTGGTGGACTCTATGGCATTATACCTCACTGAGGTCCCTTTACTCCCTAGGCTGCATCCCCAAATCTCCGGGAGTTTGGTGTAGTGGTTAGGAGCACGGACTCTATTCTGGGAGAACTGGGTTTGATTCCCTACTCCTCCACATGCAGCTGCTAGAGTGACTTTGGGTCAGTTATGAGTTCTCTCAGAGACGTTCTCTCAAGAGCCTGAAAGAGCTCTCTCAGCCCCACCTACCGCGCGGGGTGTCTATTGTGGGAAGGGGAAGGGGAAGGAGATTGTAAGCCACTCTGAGACTCCTTTGGGTAGTGAAGGGCAGGGTATAAATCCAACCTCTTCTCTCTTCTTCACTTCCCAACCTGGAGCTAGCAACCCTAACCCCCCGCTCCCCACATCTCCTGCCAGTGGCCAGGGAGGACCTGGCAACTCAACCTGAGCACTATAATGGCGATAAGAATATGGCTCCCAGTGTGCCTTGGGGGAAAAGAACTCTCCTGGCACAGGTCCATACGACAGCCATAAGGACTTTGTGTTGTGTGAATTGGCCCTGGCCAGTCTCCTGACTCCTGCTGTCCTTGGAGGCAGTTAAAAAAATACGTATGAATAAATCCTCTGAACAGAGGGAACCTTTCTTTAAAAAAAAAAAAAAGGTCTTAATCCCCACAGGCTCATCAGATAATAACTGCAGCATGCCCTAAAACATGTTCTGGTCATGCTTGTTTTAAGTACCGAGGTCACGGAGACACAAAGAACACCGACTTCAATGGCTGCTGGAATGTCTGGCCCTGCAGAGCATCACTGACTTACTTTAAGCCAAGAAGGATCTGGCTGATGATTTTCACCTCTTAAACCCACCAGGGAAGGGAGCAGGATAAAGCTGAACATTCAACATGATCCTAAAGACCCCTGTCAGGAAGACCTGAGGTCACGTTCCTTCTGCTTCTTAGCTTTGTTATGTGAAAAGGGTAAGTCTTTCTACTCTCGGAAAACAGGTTAGAGAAGAACTTAGAGGCATTTGGGCTAATGTACAAGAACAGGAGGATTAAGAGGCCCAGTCAATTAAGGTGATCCCTTTAAGGCATTGCCCTTTCACCTCCCTGCGCTTGGTTTTAATTCCTGTTCAGGCTGATGTGACTAAACTCATTCTAATCTGACAGCTGACACAGGTCAAAAGTTAACTGTGCTCAAGCATTAAAAGGCAAAATTCTCATGGTCTCCGGAGTATCACAAAGATAAATTACATTGACAATATATATATATATATCTCCTACAGTAGCAGAGGGACCCATCCCATCTTGCCTGTTGTTCCCCTATGCTCAGCCCAGAGCATCTGCAGGCAAAACAGTACTCAAAGCAACTGAATGTAATACTTATATCAGAATGGGGATTATCAAGTATGTATTCTATTTTCCTAGATTGGCTGCATCTCATTGCCTTTTTTCACACTTTTGTATGCCTTACACTTTGTTGTGTAAGTGCGTCAATATGGTTCCTTTGCAGCATGTCCACTGGTATCTTTGGATGATGCATCGTCACTTATTTTCTTCATACAGAAGGATCCAAAAGGGGGCTGTGCACATGGAGCAGTTGCGCCATGCAGGCAGCATCTCTGCCACCTATGAAAGAAGCCTGTCTATGGTAAAATTGGGAGAAAAAATACATCAAATTGGTAGTCCTCATGAATGCAAATAAAATCCAGCAAGTAAAACTCCAACAGAGGATGCTTTGGAAGGGCACAATATTGAGTTGCACTTTTTGTTTTCTCTCTCCAATCCTCCTCTATTTTTGAAGACTTCATTCTAATATATCATATTCTAATGTCTCATGATTGTCAGGTCAATGTCATAATTTCTGAAACTCTGCAGTAACATCTAATGCATGCTGACCAAGTAAATTCCATTGAGTTCAATGGGTTTCACTCCTAGGTAAGTATGTTTAATATTTCAGTGTGCAGCCTACTTCTTCTCATCTCCTAGTGTTTGGACGTGTGCATGATCAATATGTGTACATTCGTAAATAGAGAGACGAGGTGATGAGAAAGAGGTGTCAGTGGTCATAGACAAACAGAAGGGGGTTTAGTGTCAAATAGATGGAACATCATGATTCAAAACATTTACAATATCTGATTACAGGAGCCATCAGGATGCTAGACAAACCCCCAAACAGTATCGCTTGGATCCATCAAAGCAGATCCATGGATGGAACAATTTCCATCCACAGAATGTGACTTTCTCACCTCCCCACCCTCTGCAGCCACAAATGGCCACCAAAATACTGTCTCTGGAAGCCTATACAGATAAGGCGACTTTACTATTGTCTTTTCATAGATGTCGCAGATTGTCTTTTTAAACTGGGTTTTATTTATTTATTTATTTAATTCAATTTATACCCCACCCTCCCCGCAATGCGGGCTCAGGGCGGCTTACAAGTGGCAAACGCCAATATAAAACAACTTTAAAAACATTTATAAATCCCACAGTACAAAAGCATTCATAACAATCAAAGACTAGAGTGCTCTAGATGTTCAACATAATATCAGATGGCATTTTTATAACTGTTCAGCGTAATCTGCTCCAGGGACTGATGTTCACCTCATCCAGGGCCAGGTAGAGATGGAATAGCAGTGATGTTAGTGGCGGCTCCTACTCATACGCCTGGTGGAAGAGCTCCGTCTTACAGGCCCTGCGGAACTGCATAAGGTCCCGCAGGGCCCGGATCTCCTCCGGGAGCTCATTCCACCCTGGCCCTGGTAGCGGCCAGCCTGGCCTCTTTGGGACCTGGCATTGCCAGGAGGTGTTGGGTCCCAGACCGAAGTGCTCGAGGGGGAACATATGAGGGGGAACATTTTAATCCATAATTGAAACAGCAAGGTATTTTGAAATGGGTTATAAGCCCCTGACATTTATTAGATCATTTTGAAACTGTTATAAATGCCATTTTAATCAATTTGAATTGCTTCTAATAAGTAGTTTGCTTGTACTTTAGCAGATTTTGTATTGATTGCTCATTTTGCATTAGCTGCCTAGCTCATAGTAAAGATGTTCAAGTTCTTTAATTAAAATAAAGATTAGTGACATTGGTATCTACATTGGTAGGGTTGCCATGTGCCTGATGGCACTCCAGCTGCCAGTGAGTAATTTTTTTAAAAAAAAACATCATCGTCGCACTCATCTGAAAGTGATGTCACGCCTCTCTAGGAATCATCACAAACTCTATGGTCTTTATCAATTCCTGGAGAGGATTGGAGTCACTTCTGGGGAAAACCTGGAAGCAATGTTAGCCTTTTCTAGGAATTTCCTAGAGAGGCATGATGGCACCCTCACACACACACACACACACACACCAGTCTCTTGCTGGTTGTCAGGCCAGGCTGGGCCTAAGAACCTTAGTTCTGAGTGACTCATATCCCACTTGTGGTAGGTGACATTTTAAGTGCTGGTATGTTTCTCAACATGAGCAAAAGAACTGCAGATGACAGGTATACAAAAATGATTTATGAATTTGAGGCATATGGAACCCCAAATACAGATCACTATGGGGCCTAAACCCCTTATTCCAGTCTTAATTATGTTAGCTCATATGTAGCTCTATTTCTATCCATCATTTCACTTCCAGTAGCCTAAGGGGAGCCAGAATTGGCAGCATAGTTAAACTTCACTGCAAGAGCTCGGCAAGAAAAAAAAAAAACGTTAGAAGTTAACTGAAGGTTACATTTCCTACGAAAACATTTTCTTTAATGAGATTCATTTTCTATTTGGCTTGGTTGGACATGCTTAAACACCCCCCCCCCATTTCTTTCGTTTAATTTCTTCAAAGACCTGCTGATCATTTTACTCACAATTACACTATATAAAAGCGGGAAGGTTTGGAACTGCTGGCTTCCTTCCTGTTGCCTGAAAAAGCTTCCAGTTTTTCACATTTTGAGTTTTGTATTTTCCTGAACAACACAGAAGTATTTCTTCATCAAATAGGTCATCCATAGAGGGCTCATTCTATTACAGCTGGGGGAATGAATGTTTCTACCGACAGTTCTGAGCTGATGGAGTAACAAAAAATTCTCTTTCTCAGAAGGCAAACTGGCTCTAAGGATGAATTATAGAGATGTAATTCCAAGATAGCAATTGTCATGGGAGCCAGTCTGGCACAGTGGTTAGACTCACTGAGACCCAGGTCCAAAGCCCTCAGGCACCAACCTTGCTTACTGAGCTCGGTCCAGACATGCTCTCTGGCTTAATCCAGACATAACTTGAAGCCATGATTTATTTTAACTGTGCTTAGTTTGTAAAACCAGGATTCAGCTCACAGGCAATCTGGTTTGCCTCAGCAAATCCTGGTTCCATCGGCCAAACATCTCAGTAATTAGGGAGCACACCAGGGCAGTGCCAGGGTAAAGGTAAAGGTAAAGGTTCCCTTGCTCGAAAGCCAGTCGAATCCGACTCTAGGGTTGCGGTGCTCATCTCCGTTACAAAGCCGAAGAGCCAGCGCTGTCCGAAGACGTTTCCGTGGTCATGTGGCCGGCATGACTAAACACCAAGGCGCACGGAACGCTGTTACCTTCCCACCGAAGTGGTCCCTATTTATCTACTTGCAATTTCTTGCTTTCGAACTGCTAGGTTGGCAGGAAGTGCCAGGGTGCCCACATTCAAAAGTCACCCTCAAAACACAGTTAAGATTAACAGTGGCTGTTGGGGTTGCCAGGTTCCAACTGTGTCAAAAAAAAAAACCCAACACAACTGTGGATAATAGTATAGAAAATAAACTCTATTGATGCAACTCCATGGAAATTGATGGAGAGTTCTCTTCTGAGATTGTTATAGAGAATCGTGGGATGTGGACCTTTCTTTGAAAAAGCTGTGATGTGAAACAAGACAACTAATTAGCTAGCATGCTCCTTGGAAGGAACTGCTTCATGAAGCCCTGATTCTACTTTGAAATCATTTATTGTGGATCTTGCATCTGGACAAGCTTTGCCTGTTTCCTCCACTGGACTTTGATGTATATGTTTGTACCTGATATGGACATATGAAATTGATGTCTTTCTGATTGTATTAACATATAACCAATATACAGTGGGATTGCACAGTCTTGATTCAACAGAGGTTATTTTCTATACTATTATACGCAGTTGTGTTGGGGGGGGGGTTAATTCATAGACTGTGTCAGTACCAGTGTGTTTAGTCTCCAGCAGTGGGCTGGGGTTCTCCTGGACTTACAACTTATCTCCACACTGCAGAGATCAATTCCTCTGGAGAAAATGGCTGCTTTGGAGGGTGGACCTTAAGGCACAGAGATCCCTCCTGTCCCCAAACCCCACCTTCCCCAGGCTCCACCCCCAAATCTCCAGGAATTTCCCAACCCATATTTGGCAACAATAGAACCCAACTCCCAATGATGGTTTCAGATGAAGTCATATGGGCAGCCTATGTATGACCTCTAGGTTATTAGCTATGTAAGAATACAAAAACGAAGGTAGATCTAAAAGCATGCCTCTGTTTATCTAGAAAAAAAGGAAGCAACAGTGTGCCAACTCTTTCGGGTGAATGGATGTGCAATCCTAGGAACTGGGGGGGGGGGCATGGGGAGGGGAAGTGTCATATGACGTGCTTCATAAAGACCGTAGAGGTTGGGGAAATTCTAGAGCACTGCTGATGTGGTAACTGGAAGTGACATCACCACACCCGCAACATCGTACCCTCCCCCTTTCTCTCACTGCAAGATTGGGCAAGAGTGAGGGAGGGCCAGTGGAGGGGCAGGAGGTTGCCTCAGGGTGCCTGACAACAGGTGAAAGGGCTGTGGGGGGCATAGTGTCCCAGGAGAATTTTTTTTAAAAAAATACCAACGCATGTACTTAATGGAAAGTCATGCATGAAGTGATTCCCAGTGTTACCCTTTGTCACTTCCTGTATGAACTTCCAGTAAATACACAAGGCCTGAGAAAGTACAAGGGGCCTGGGGTCAGGGCACTCCCCACCCTTCTTGGGCAGCCCTAAATTGCCTGCTTAAGCCTCTGCAATCCTATGCAGGGTCAGTCCAGTCTAAGTTAATTGAAACCAATGGACTTAGACTGGAGTAAATTTGTGTAGGATTGCACTGTGGGTCACTAGTGTTACCCGAAGCAGCCATTACCCAGCTGGTATAGATGTGCCCCCCATTAACTCAGCTGGAAACCTTTCTGTGTTGGCCACTGTACAAATCACTGTTGGCAAATGCTATCATCCGAAAAGAGCCGTTGGAAGTGAACCCCTGACAGGAAGTAGAACCCTGCGAATGGGCAATAAATCCCCGTGAGCCAGAAGTGGCGTGAGACAATCAGGAGGCAGGACTATCAGATGAGGTACTTCCCTGAGTATTCATACTATAGTATTCCCCATTGCTATGTAAGGGTGTGAAAGTAGGACAATGAAGAAAACTGACAGGAAGAAAGTTGATTCATTTGAAATGTGGTGTTTTTAGAGTTTTACAAGTACCATGGATCACCAAAAGAACAAAGTGGGTTCCAGATCAAATTAAGTCTGAACTCTCCCTAGAAACTAAGATGACCAAACTGATGCTATTGTACCTTGGTGACATTATAAGAAGACAAGAGCCAGTGGAAAAGACAATAATGCTAGGGAAAGTTGGAGGCAGCAGGAAAAGAAGACGACCAAACATGAGACGGATCGACTCAATCATGGAAGCCACGGCTGTCCGTTTTCAAGACCCGTGCAAGGCTGTTAATGAGAGGACATTTTGGAGGACATTAATTCATAGGGTCGCCCTAAGTCGGCAGCCACTTGACAGCACTTAACACACACACACACACACACACACTTTCCTGAGAAAAATAAAAACTTGCCAGAGCTCAGTTGCGAGCAGACAGTCATTGGCAGATCAGATGAGCACTCACAGGGAACCTGATCCAGTGAGGCCGCCCTGACTCACTGTATAGTGCAGTTACATGTATGAGATGTAGATTGGTGGACATCACAGAACGGCTCCCATTCAGAAGCCAGCTCTGGATAGTCTACTATGCTGTGCCCTGGATAGAGCTGCCGATCTCCAGGTGAGCCTGGAGTTCTCCCAGCATTACAACTGGTCTCCTGACGATAGAGATCAGTTCCCCTGGAGGAAAGGTCTGCTTTGGAGGATGGACTCAGTGGCATTACACCATGCTGAGGTCCCTACCTTCCTAAAAGTCCACCTTCTGCAGGCTTGACCCCGAAATCTCCAGGAATTTCAAAAGCTGGAGCTGGCAACCCTGTCCTTGGAGGCTGGTGACTCTGTGTGATATAAGACGTGTGTCTTATCATGAATAGTCTTGCTCAGGTCTTGCAGACTGAGAGCCATGGCTTCCTTGATTAACACAGGTAGGGTTGCCATATTCCCACTGGTGGTGGTGGGGGATCTCCCACCCCTGGTGGGCCCTTCCCACTGCCACTCAGCTGGACAGCAGGAGAAAAATGGGAGAGGAGAATGGGGGCATTTGCCAGCATCCTGATGCGCTGGTGTTACTCCAATGTTCAGTCAAAATTCTATGGTTAAACCATAGCATTTTGGCTGAATGTTACAGCATCGTCAGCAATGTGATGACATCACATCCTTTCACGCTGGAAATTATGTCAGCAGCAGGTTACTGGCCATGTCATTATGTTGCTGGTGAGCCCCCCCCCCCCCCCCCCCCCCCCCCCCGCAGGTTGCTGGCAGCCTTAAACACGGGTGTTACAATGACATAGTAGGCTAACTTTAAAGACTACCGTCACCATTGGTTCCCATGGACATTTATCCTTCTGGCCTGTGATGAGACAAGCTTTCCAGTTTCTCTGGAAGGGGCACCTAACAGGTTTGTGCCCTGGAGACCACACCAGCATAGCCAACTAGGGTAGAGCCCTGTTTAATTTGGACTGTAGAATACAAGGCCTGATCCAGGCATCCGTCTTACATAATCACTCTAACCAACTGTTATCTCTCTCAGGAACACGCATAGCCTGCCTCTATACCAAAGTACCTGTACCTTGGCTACTAAGTCACAGCTAACATAAACATATATTACCTCTATGTTGTCTGAGATGATAGCAGACAAAAGAGTTGCTTAGATTCAGTGTGGGATTGCCAACCTCCAGGTGGGGCCTGGAGTACTGGAATTACAACTGGTCTCCAAACTACAGAGAGCAGTTCCCCGGAATCCGGGATGAAATTACAACTTTGGAGGGCAAACTCTATGGCATCGCATCCCTGCTAAGGTCTCTCTAGTCCACCAATTCCACCCTTCTCCCCCAAATCAGGAATTTCCCATGCCAGAGCTGGCAAGTCTAGCAGCCAGTAAGGATGAGAGGAATAGATGGAAACCATTACAGAGTTACATGGAGCCTTTTGTCATTTTCAAACTAATAAGAGTCTTTTATTTAGGGAACTACATTCTGGATAGTATAGGGGAGAGATAGGGATAGAATCTAATCTAACTAGCTATGATGGATGCAGATGCATGTCCTGCATCCATGGTTCCAAAGATGGGGAGTGTGCTCCTTCTTTGTGTGTGTGTGAGAGAGTGATATGTTAAGCCAGAAGGAAGGGAGTCTTGTCCCTAAGGATAGCATCCTACTTCAAAGAGCTAGTATCAGATAGCAGGAAAGAAAAGATACTCTGTGTGTCTTGACCTCTCTGTCTGTCTCTACATCTATAGTGCCATCTCTGAAGTCTGAGGCAGGAGACAACGTACACTCTTCCACTTCTAACAAATTCCACATTGGGAAATTCGCAGAGATTTGGTGGTGGAGTCTGAGGAGGTTGGGGTACTGGTCTCCAAACTACAGAGAGCAGTTCCCCGGAATCCGGGATGAAATTACAACTTTGGAGGGCAAACTCTATGGCATCGCATCCCTGCTAAGGTCTCTCTAGTCCACCAATTCCACCCTTCTCCCCCAAATCAGGAATTTCCCATGCCAGAGCTGGCAAGTCTAGCAGCCAGTAAGGATGAGAGGAATAGATGGAAACCATTACAGAGTTACATGGAGCCTTTTGTCATTTTCAAACTAATAAGAGTCTTTTATTTAGGGAACTACATTCTGGATAGTATAGGGGAGAGATAGGGATAGAATCTAATCTAACTAGCTATGATGGATGCAGATGCATGTCCTGCATCCATGGTTCCAAAGATGGGGAGTGTGCTCCTTCTTTGTGTGTGTGTGAGAGAGTGATATGTTAAGCCAGAAGGAAGGGAGTCTTGTCCCTAAGGATAGCATCCTACTTCAAAGAGCTAGTATCAGATAGCAGGAAAGAAAAGATACTCTGTGTGTCTTGACCTCTCTATCTGTCTCTACATCTATAGTGCCATCTCTGAAGTCTGAGGCAGGAGACAACGTACACTCTTCCACTTCTAACAAATTCCACATTGGGAAATTCGCAGAGATTTGGTGGTGGAGTCTGAGGAGGTTGGGGTATGGGGAGGGGAGTGATCTAATGTCATAGAGTCCACCTCAAAAGCAGCCATTTTCTCCAGGGGAACTGCTCTTGGTCACCTGAACATGAGTTGTCATTCCAGATCTCCAGGCCCCATCTTCAGATTGGCAACCCTATTGCTATGGCAGCCATTTCTCAGAATTCTGTGTGTATCCGTAAACTCAACAAGGCTGGGGACTCCTGGTTTTAAACTTTTCTACACTTAAGGAAACCACAGAAGCAAGGGAGAGATATTGAAAACCTGATGGACACAACCAAGCCATCCGTCTTCTCCAAGTGGCCTGCTGGATTGTGGCCTTTACTTCTTAAACATCATTTTTCTTTTCACAAAAGCTCTTCAGACGAAGAGAAAAACAAATATTTCTCTACTGTTTTCGACTTGTGTATATTTTCCCAAAGCAAAACAAAACTTAAAGGTTTAACATCACTCATGTTCAGAAGGCAGAAAGGTTTATAAATAGATTCTAATGATATACACTTTGTTTGAGGGTGATTTTGACATAGTCTGCAAATTAAACATTTCCATGTATTAGGCCTGTGTAAAAGTAGGGCATTGCGGGCTCTCGACATAACCATTTATATCAAGAAATCTGTGTATAATGGGAAAAACTGCCGCAGTAAACATAATGTACTATGCTGACCACAGTTGAAAACTGACTGTTGAAGCAGTCTTGCACAGGGACACATAATGAGGACTCGCCTTCCCCCTGCTTCTTTCTAAGGAGGTCAAGGGTTTGCAGACATGGCAGGAAGAAAATGGAAACTTGTGCCTCATCAGATTAGTATGTGATATAGGGTTGGGTCCAGCCAGTTTTCCCATGCAATCTCCCCCTCTTCCTCTCTCAGCTCCAACAGCCCCCGTCCTACATGGCTTTAATCCATACTGGTCCTATGATTCCTAGCATAATCTTTCTGAGTGGTTGAAGGGGACTCTTCCTCCCATTCCCATTAGCAGAAAAGCCGATGTAGCTCCTTGCAGGGCTGCCTAGAGCCACCATGGGCCCCGGGACAAAGATTCCATCTGGGGCCCCCTCCCCATATGACCCTCATCCAAGCCAAATGCCCTAACAAAACCAATTATTTGGCTAGCTGTTAGCGTTAGGGTTGCCAGGTCACCGCATCACACTAGCAGGGGATTTGGGGAGCATTTCGGGATATCCCCAACACGATGATATCGCCCGGAAGTGACATCATCATGTTGGGACCGTCGTGCGGCAATGCTCTGGGTTTGGGGCAAAACTCTATGGTAAAACAAGCTTCAAAATCAAATCTGGGAGAACTGGGTTTGATTCCCCACTCCTTCACCTGCAGCTGCTGGCATGACCTTGGATCAGTTACAGTTCTTTCAGAGCTGTTCTCTCAGAGCTCTCTCAGCCTCACCTACCTCAGAGCGTGTCTGTTATGGGGAGGGGAAGGGAAAGGAGATTGTAAACTGCTCTGAGCCTCCTTTTGGTAGTGAAGGGTGCAGTAGAAATTCAATCTCCTCTTCTCTTCTTCTCCTCTAACAGGGCTGCCTCTTTGCAAGATCTGGATGTTCAGACAAAACTATGGAGCCAGGTTGAACTAAAGGAAGAGGGAAGCCACAGACTGCTGGAGATAATAACTTCTTTAGGAGGCTGCATCCTGGCAATGACTGTGGCTTGTCCTGGCTGGTCTTGCCTTGATCCAGTGCTGGTTTGGCTGATGAATTTAGCATGATCTGAGAAGCAAGGGTTTCCCTCAGCTTCATAGTAAACTTTGCAGAAAGGCCCAGCCAACAGAGTCAAAAGAATTGCTGTTTACCTTGCTCTGTCTTCCCAGTGCCCCTAGTGGCTGTCGTGAAGAATTGTATTAGAAGTTTTAAAAATGCATACTGTGAATGCGGTGTGATGCTGGCTTTAAAGGCCCTCCAGCTGACTTGGACCACAGGAATTTTGTCCCCCCAATCACCCCCTCTCAGCGGCCCTGATAGTTAAAGGTTTAGGTAGTAGGTCATGTGAAAGACCTCCGCCTGAGATCCTGGAGAGTTGCTGCCAGTCAGAGTAGACAATACTGAACTGGATGGACCAACACAGCTTCATGTGTTCATGGGATCAAAGTAGACAATGATAGTCTTGACAGTCCAGTGGTCTGACTCATTAATATACGGCAGAGGTCATTTCGGGGGGGATTGCGGGGGATCGCAGTTCCCCCCGGTGAGGTACGGGGGGCGGGGCACATGACGAAGCCCCGCCCCCTGCTTCCAGCCACCCCGCTTCCGGCCCTCATTCAGCCAGGAGGAGGCAGGAGAAGAGGGAGGGTAAGTTGCTTCCTCCCTGCCTCTCCCCACCCCTGCCTGCCTGGGGCCAGGGAGGGCCTTCGCGGGGCTTCCTTGCACTCCCGCCGGCCTTGCAGGTCCACCGCAGGGCCCTGTGTGGGGCGCGGCAGTGGCGCTGCAAGGCCGGCGGCGGTGGCCGGGACCATTGGGGGTGGGGTGTGTGGCTTTATGACACACTTCTGGTGATGTCAGGGGGTGTGGCCTTATGACACACTTCCGGTGATGTCAGGGGGTGTGGCATATGCTAATGAGTTATGTTAATGGGTTCCCCTAGCTCTTTTTCTACGAAACGACCCCTGATATACGGCAGCTTCATGTGTTCATGTGAGCAGGATGGGGTGGCGGAATGCCTAGGTGCCAGAATGAGCTGGAGTCTGGACCATTTCAGAGTGCCAGTGAAAGTTTCCATTTTAAAAATTTCCCTCCCATAAAAACTTCTCACAAATTAAAAGAACGGTGGACCTGAGCAAGGTTGTCTAGCCTTTTATAAGTTGTGCTGGTTTTCCATTTACTGGCGATTATTCACAGTGGGGAACTTTTAAAAAAATGTAAAGTTGTTTTTAATGGCTTTTAAAAATGTCTATCATTATATTGTAAGCCGCTTTGAGTTTCACATGGAAGAAAGGTGGCTACTAAATGTTTAAAATTAAATCAATTAGAATTAAATTATTTTGTGGCGATTGTAATTTTAAGCCACCTCAAGCAGGGCTTGGAAGAGACCGCACAGAAATGTCATGAATGAATAAATAATCCCTCTCCTACAGTCTGAAGAGGTATAGACCACCTTGGCACACTATTTGCTTATTCCACTGTATACATAGAATTCTGTTTATGATACCTGCAAGGCTTTATCGCTGATAATAGTATGCCTAACTGGGCAAGATAAACCAGAGGGGCTTCTTACAATGCTGTTTGTTCTGGATACAGTGACATAGTGAATAAAAGGGGTCACTTGGACCAGGAAGTCCTGGGTTCAAATAACAGCAGGGGTCATTTCCTGCAGGAGCGCACAGGAGCGGTGCTCCGGCAGTAAGGAGCCCAGGGTGCGGGCACATGCAACAAGCCCCGCCCCCTGCTCCCAGCAGCCCTCAGTCAGGCGACAAGGAGCAAGACGCCACCAGGTAAGTTGCAAACCCC
>NW_015172575.1:829015-841304 GCF_001447785.1 Gekko japonicus
CCCCCCCCAATAGCTAGCAATCCAAAACAGTCCAGTGGAGGCTGAGCGGTGGGTGTTGCCTTCTGACACACTTCCGGTGATGTCACGGGAGTGGCATATGCTAATGAGTTATGCTAATGAGCTCCTGCACCTCTTTTTCTACAAAATGACCCCTGAATAACAGCTTTGTTATGAAGCTCCCCGGCGGACTATTGAGCCAGTCTCTTTTTTCCCTCCTCCTTACCTCACGTAGTTAGTGTGAAGATAAAATGGCAGAACACCCCCCCCCAGCATCAGCCTTGACATCCACAGAGGAAATGTGAGGTGTGATAAAACACATGTCTGAGTACAATGCCTTCCATCAGTTGTAAATGGTACATAGTAAAGGTAAAGGTTCCCTTGCTCGAAAGCCAGTCGAATCCGACTCTAGGGTTGCGGTGCTCATTCTCCGTTTCAAAGCCGAAGAGCCAGCGCTGTCCGAAGACATTTCCATCGTCATGTGGCCGGCATGACTAAACACCAAGGCGCATGGAAGACTGCTACCTTCCCAAGTCCAAGTTTCGTTTATTGTCTTAGCCATTGGCCATAACAGCACAAAGTAAATCAAAGCACAACAGAAATATACATCAATAACTTGCAGTAAGTCCTAGACCCCCATGGCAGACTTGACGAAACCGAGGTATATTTTCAACGGCCTCCCCGTGAACACTCTCTCAGCAGGGATGCCTCCATTTACCTCACAGCCTTTCATGTTTATTTAGAGCCTCCTCCTAGCAGCCACAGTTTTCTTCGGTTTCCTAGGAAGCTGAATCACTTCTTCCTGAGAATTTTCACGAAGCCCCTCATCACTGGGAATTAACAATTAAATATGGCTAGGATCCCCTTTGGCTCCACACTCCCACACCCTAAGTTGACACGGGAGAAGTAATAACCATAATAATTTAATATGCTTGCTTACTGAGTCACCAAAGCCTCTTCTCCAGCTGTGAAACTCTGACATTTTTTCCTCCTCTTGTGGCTCTGGCAGATACTGGAATTATGAGACACTTGAGCACCTAGTACAGCTCTGCCTGCAGAGAAGTTACTCTAAGCCAAAGCCAATGGGATAAAAATGAAACCGAGAAACAAAAATTTGCCAGAGAAGTTCTGCAGAAACACTTCTAGCCATAGGTCACATATCAGAGAATGGATCCCTTGTTTAGACCCTAATATCTTCACTGGGGCGCGTTCTTGTGTGTTTCATTTTGACCAGACTGTTTCTTTTCTGTCAACATACAGCAATGATAACGTCTTTGGTATGGCCTGCTATAATACTTTTGAGACCTGCTTCAGCTCTTTGCTACACAATGCACCAATTGTCAAGGCACTGCCATGGAAACGTAGTTCACAGCCACTACTAGGTTGTACATCACACCCAAACAACTCAGCTCAGGGTGCATTCATTAAAAAAAGAAAAAGTTCTTCTCCTACCACACACTGATTTTTTAAAAAACACATTTCCTCTATAAAGAAAAGCATGTAGGATTCCAGGCCTATTCTGACAATGATGAACATGACTTTGTTTTTCTACAGTCCTGAACTCAAGGGTGAAAAAGTAGCTGTGCTTCAGAGGGAAGGGATGCAGACGGCCCCATGTAGGCCTATGTAAACACCCACCCATTCTGCTCCTGTCCTGTTTGCTGATTGAGAATAGGGAGTAGGGTTGCCAACCCCCCCCCCCGGTTTGCCAGGGGTCCCCCGTTTAGGGAGGGGGTCTACCCGCCGCCGGCCAAATGGCCGGCGGGGGAAGCCCCACCCCAACACCCACAGCCAGCCATCTCTCTCCCATTAAGGGTGTGGAACCCGTGTTTCCGCTGCATGAAGCCCACGTTTCCTCCCAAGCCCGATCTCTGCTTGAGATCAGGCTTGCAGGGAAATGCCAGCTCCCGTGCACTTAAAAGGGAAACGTGGGCTCTGTGCTCTTAAAGGGGAAACGCCAGCTCCTTTAAGTACAGAGAACTGGCGTTTCTGGAGATCGGGCGCGCAGGCAGGCGGCGGACGTCCCCAACGTGACGTCATCACATCGGGGATGCCCCGCCCCCTCCAGGAACGCCCCCAAAGTCCCCCGCTGGGGGTGGAAGATGGACTTGGCAACCCTAATAGGGAGCCAAGTTTTTGATAGTTGGCTCCACTGTTTGTCAACCCATTTTTGGCTGTTCAACAGGGTCCTTCAATGTATTCCTTCCTAACAGTGCAGCTGGTTTTTCCTGCAGTCATGATGACCACCATTTCCATTTTCCCAGAAGTGCCATCTGAAAGCTTTTTGTTTTTTTTTTCAAGTTAGTAACCAAGTGGTTACTAACTTGAAAAAGCTGCGGTGGCTCAAGTGGTTAAGACGCTGAACTGCAGGCTGTGGAAGGTCAGTAGTTCAGCAGTTCGAGACCCGGGTGCCGCATGATGGAGTGAGCTCCCATCTCTAGTTCTAGCTCCTGCCAACCTAGCAGTTCGAAAGCAAGAAATTGCAAGTAGATAAATAGGTACCACTTTGGTGGGAAGGTAACAGCGTTCCGTGCGCCTTGGTGTTTAGTCATGCCGGCCACATGACCATGGAAACGTCTTCGGACAGCGCTGGCTCTTCGGCTTTGAAACGGAGATGAGCACCGCAACCCTAGAGTCGGATTCGACTGGCTTTCGAGCAAGGGAACCTTTACCTTTACCTTAACCACTATTACTCTATTGCAATCTAACATTCTAACACTCTGTTGCCATGATAGCTGATATCCGAGCTTGCTTGCTTTTCTTTTTAATCCATCCTCTTCCATTCCAGCAAAAGTTTTCATGAGTAAGAGCTCACTTCAGCAGATGCATCAGAATGTAAATACATCAGGCCAGTGGATATACACAACAGAAAGATGGGGGAAGGTTACAAAGAGAGGCAGATTCAAAAGTATGATGCAGTCTGAAGAATAATCAGTTCATTCAGCATGGGCATCAGAAAACTTCCAGCTCTTTAAACAGGCAAAATGTAAAAACCTAGTGCAGGATGAAGTGAGATAAGGAGACACAGGAAGCTGCAGAGGTATGAGTAAAGTAATTAATGTCTGTATAGGGTGAGATATGCAAGATATTGGCACCTAAAGTGAGTAAGAAATAACAGGTACCTGTTAAGACCTGCCTGAGAGATACTCGTGATAAATATTTTTACATTGCTGTAACATCCCTCAGATGACAATGGAGGTTCCAAAGAAGCCTGTTCATGATGTTTACCTTCGTGAGTGCCCTCGCTTTGAAGTTCCTAGGTTTTCCCCCTGTTTTGTGAATGTTTTGCTCCCTCTAGGGGTCGATCTGATATTACAATGGTTTATTTTCAGCATAAAAACCGGCATGGAGATATTTCTCAAGACTTAGAACATATAGTGAAAGAGGGAATCGTCAGTGGAGTTTCAGAATGTGGTGACAGCCTACAGAGATCCACAGGTGGCTAGATTCTAGAAACCCCACTGGTGAAATACAGAGCTAATTTTGTCCTTATACTACACTTCCAAAAATTCTGATTCACAAACAATTGAGGCTGTGAGACTTGACAAAGGTGCACAGAAATGGGATTCTTCTTACTGGCTCGGCTCCCCATAGT
Source organism: Gekko japonicus (assembly GCF_001447785.1). NCBI lineage: Eukaryota > Metazoa > Chordata > Lepidosauria > Squamata > Gekkonidae > Gekko > Gekko japonicus. Next base: position 832,608 of record NW_015172575.1, read on the forward strand.
CTTGCAAGCTTCATGTTGTGAGCCTGACATTTGTTTACAAATCTTTAAAGTACTATAATCTTTCAAAATATTGTGCATGTGTTTAGTTTTGTTCATATCATTTAAGTTTGCAAATGTATTGTAGCTTCACAACAACTGACACAATACAAATATTCTTTACATAATTTACATGTTTATTTCAATCTTACTATATATTTTATTGTGCATGGTGCTTTAGTATTTGAATATTACCACCTGGCAGCTGGCAAACCCTGCTTGGCAAGAGTGCCAAGTGGGAATCCAGGCAGCATTTTAGGTAATAATTCCCAGAAGGTATAGCGCATGGAACAGCTCTGAGTAAGAGGCTGCTCTTGTTATAGGAGACTGGGGAGGCATCACATAGCAACATCATTTCTAGCTGTGTGATGACACTACATTGCCAGACACTCTAGCATTTCCCCCCAAACTCTGTTTTTCACCATAGAGTTTCAGGGAAATGCTACGATATTCAGCAGTGATGCAATGGCATTTCCCATTATGCAGCTGAATACACTCCCCCCCCCATTTTCTCCCACCAATCCATTGAGTGACGGTGGGAAATGGGGGTGCTTCAGCTACTGGTCTCCATGATTAATATGCAAAACACAATCCACTTCTGCCGTTCTGCTAGCCAACATGACCTCCTTTTTCTTGCACACATGCCCTCCAACTGCAGTTCACCTAATTCTTTTGTTAATCAAATAATCAGACAAAAGCATACAAGATCTTTCTCAGTTGGCAGGATGGGTGGGCTGGTGTTCAAGGACCAGAATGGAGTGAAAACTGGGGCCAAAAAATAGAGGCAGGTTTTCCATGTCAACAAGTGCTAGAATCCTTACTTTGTGTTATATGAGCTATTGCCTGGACAGAGTGCCAAGTTGAAAGTGCATATGTCAGCAATAAGATGCACTTCAGGTTTTTCTAAACTTGGTGCCTACAACCCCAAAAGAAGGAGAATTCATGCTATTGGTAGAGACACTAAATGAGATCACAATAAATGTCCTATCAGTCGATAGTACTCACTGCTAAAGTTTTCATTTTTATTACACAAGAGGTCTTTACTTGGTACAACAGAGCCACCAGATGGTGCTAGAAAACAAAGTTTAGAAGTTACATACAGTAATGACTAGAAAGGCCCTCACTGCCAGGTTCGTCCCAGACATTAAAACATTACAAGATAAAGACTATAAATATTACTTCAAAAATCTGATCAGAGCTTAAATGCTATCCTAGACATTTGAAGTGGTAACTTCACACTATTAAGGGGTAGAAGTCCAAGCCATATCCTAAATCTGTCTGCAGTAACAGACGGCATATTCATTACCACCGTTCCATGGCAGTTGATTTCATTGTTCCACATAACAGCTCTGTGGGGCAGATAGTGAACAGCAGTGCTCTCATAAGATAGTGAAGGGCCAATGTACATGTTTCAGCAATCATAGGATAGCACTCATATGTTCCCTTTCTCAGTGCAGCAGCTGTGAGCACATTCCTGTGCACTAACATGAATTACTGCAGACCTGTATGTACCATTGCGTAGGTGAAGGTTAGGGAAACTGCTGGTGGAAAATGCCGTCAAAACGCAGTCAACTTGTGGTGACCCCCCGTAGAGTTTTCAAGGCAAGAGACATTCAGAGGTGGTTTGCCATCGCCTGCCTCTGCGTAAAGACCCTGGACTTCCTTGATGGTCTTCTATCCTAATACTGACCAGGGACAACCCTGCTTAGCTTCCAAGACCTGATGCGATCGGGCTAGCCTGAGCCTTCTGGGACAGGGTAGGGAAGCTGCTACTGGAATCCCAAATGGTGAATGCCACGATATCATGTGAATGTCACGATATCTACACGGCAAAGGCAAATGTAGATATAAGGCTGTATCACAGCTGCCCTTGAATGCAGAGAGGGCTTAAGGGTGCAAGAGTGCCCAGTGGGTAAAAGTGGCAGTTCCATAGCTGAGCATTACCATGGGGTCATTTGGAAGTCAAGCAGGTCAGTCCATTTCCAGTGAGTCAATATTTCCACTTTGGAACCCTGGGCAATGCGGTCCTGGCACCTCTCTGATCCAAACACATGGCCCGCGTTCAGTGCTACAGATCATTTCTTAAAGCTCAGCCAATCATAATAGCACATTTGCACGCCTGGGAAGATCTCTTTATTTTGCCAAGAGTCAGCTCATGCACCAGGAGAGAGAAAAAAGTTACATAAACATTCAGAACATATATCAAAATAAATATTACAAATTGCAGGAAATATGTTTAAATTACTCCCATTAATGTTTCAGCATTTGTTTAGCATTACATTGATAGTTATGAAAATGTCTCCTCTCATATCCTTTGGCTGACTGCACAGTGTGGTTTTTTGCCACCCCACCCCAAGAATGTGCAGCAAGACATCTATGTTATGTATATTTGATACTCAGAACTCCATGCATTTCTCAGCCAGATTCGGTCATCACACAGTCTGATCTCCTTAAATCACACGCACATCTTCTGTCTAGGGCTGCTAACTTCTACTTTAAAGGACATTCCACAGGGGGAACAATGTTACTGTTCAAACCCTATGCACCACTATTCCATTCTTAAGCTAGGGTTGCCTGCCTTCTGGTAGACCTAGGATCTCGTGGAATTCCAGCTCATCTGTGGATTAAAGTCGTCAGTTTCCCTGGAGAAAATGGATGCTTTGGAGGGTAGACTCTATGGCAGGGGTGTCAAACATGCAGCCCCGGGGTTCAGATCGGGCTCCCGGAGGGCTACCATCAGGCCCGCACTGGATCTGGCCATCTCCTGCTTCCAGTTCTGTTGCTGCTGCAGCAGCATCATAGCTTGCTTCACCAGACTCTCTTAATCACTCAGCCATTTCATGTTTCCCCCTGGGTCCTAGACTCACAACTATGAGCATGAGATGTCCGTGGTGAATGTCAATAAATCAAAAGTAGGTTTGCAGCTTACAGATACACACTTGAACAGCATACTCAAGTTTGCAACAGCACAGACATTTTGATGCAATAATTCAGAGCAAGAGGTGTCAGTTATCAGATACTGTTAAATAAACAAAATATTGCAAGAGTGCTAATGTTTAAAGCATGTTTTTATTTTAAGTAAAAAAAAAACCTTTGTGTTTGTGTCCTTTATAAAGTTGATATCTCCGCTACCTGGCATTACATTTTATGGCACACATGGCCTGGCCCAACAAGGTCTCATTTATGTCAGATCCGGCCCTCATAACAAATTAGTTCAACACCCCTGATCCATAGCCCTGTACCCCACTGAGGTCCCTGTCCTTCTCAGGCTCCATCCCAAAATCTCCAGGAGTCTCCCAACCTGGAAACTCTACCCCTCCCCACTTCCCTGCCTGTGGACGGGGGAGGGGGGGACCCGGCAACCCTATCTTAATCTCATTTAAAACAATGGGTTTAGAATGCAGTAACTCTGCACAGGACTGTAGTTGTTAATCTGTAGCATTTTAAAGACTAACATATTTATTGTGCAATAAGCTTTTGTGGACCAGAGAAGTCTGAAACATCTGATGGGCTTCACAAATCTTGTTAAGGTGCCCCAAGATTCTTTTGCTGTTTAACTTTTTTAACACACACACACACACCCCCGCTCATTTATGTTGAACCACATCCCAACACCATGCAGAACCTAAGTTCTCACCCTCACTTTATCTCTGTGCCTGAGAAAATTTATTGCTTAATCTCTGTGTAAAAAGCTGCTGCTGAATCCACAGGAGGTGACCCAGTAACAAAACTGGCAAACAATCTTCCTTCCACCCCCGTTTTCCTTGCCCTTCTACGAAGTGTTGACTCCTTTCATGGGACGGTTTCCATTCAATAACCTAGGAAAGATTTTGACTGAAAGCAGGGTAACAGGAGTCATTTTTAATAGGGCTGCATGCTTTAATTTGTAACACTGGTGGAATAATCAAGTGACGTTTTTGTTGGTGAATGTGTGGGTTTGAGAGATCAAATGGCTCACTTGTTAAATATCCCGGTTTAAGAATTTGTAATAAAAGAATGAAATACTGAGGTGAATGGCAACTTTTCTGAATCGGATTATAAATGATCACACTGCTTTCACCATCTTGCAATATTTTGTTAGTACTGTCCTTCACTGATATTTTGAAAGTATGCAAATCCAAATTTGGACATTTTACAGTACAATCCTCTTGATTTCATTGGGCTCAGACTGGAATGACTTTGGATGGGATTGTGCTGCTAGCTGATTCGCCATCTAGCTTTTTTATCTAATCAGTTGGTATCCCTGTTTTTCTTAATACTCCTGATATCTCAGTGGGAACACTGTGGTATCTAGGCCAGACATGTCTGGGAAGATAATAGGATGTTAAAAACAAAATGGTGGTTTAGGAGAAGACTGCATTTGGCACCCAGTGTTTGAGGAAGCGAGGATTCCACTACAGCAGTGGTGGTGAACCTGTGGCACGGATGCCAGAGGTGGCACGCATGCCATCACCCCAGCCAGGCCCAGACCATCATTAAAGTGTTGAATTCTCTGCCAATTAATTTTAAGTAAATGAAAGTATTTGGAATTGCTTTCCTTACTTTGTTTGGATCATCTTAAGTTAACGTATGAGTTGTTTTTTCTAAAGTAAAACCTCAGTATTCAGGTTAAATTGCCGTGTTGGCACTTTGCGATAAATAAGTGGGTTTTGGGTTGCAGTTTGGGCACTCGGTCTCTAAAAGGCTCGCCATCACTGCACTACAGCATTGTGAACTTCCATTGTCATAACACGTGGCCAGCACCAAGAATGACCATCTTGCCCACCTTTTCACGTGTTCTTGGGACTTGTAGTAGCAAAAACTGTAGCAAAGGAGCGCACAGAGGAAGAGTCACTGTGAGAATGCAATCCGGGAACAAGCATTAACCATTCAGTGGCAGGGTTTTTTAAAAAACAAACAAATGCATGGGACAGGGCAAGATTTATACGTGTTTTTCAGGGTCTGTTTTCTTGGCGTCAGGTTCCTAGGCCAGTGTGCCCTCCAGCGTACTTTTAGCCTTTAGCCGCCTCGGAAGTTGGAAGTTGGGCTGTCAGCTCTGAGTTGGGAAATTCCTGGAGAGTTTGGAGAAAGTGGGGTTTGGGGAGGGGAGGGACCTCAGAGGGTAGAACGCTGTAGAGTCCACCTTTCAAGGCAGCTATTTTCTCTACAGGAACGGAATGTCACCTGGAGACCAGCTGCAGTTTTGGGAGAGATCTCCAGCCACTACCTTGAGGTTGGCAGGCCTGGTCGGAGGCCCAAAGTGCGCTTTCTCTCCCTCCTGTCTTGATCTTCTCTCCAGGCTGTTGGACAGAGCTTTGGCGCCTGCTCCTCAGCCCACCTTTTAAAGGACGGGCTGGGGGGGGGGCGGGGAGTCAGCTCAGGAACCTCCTGGCACACCTCGCAAGAAGGGCTGCTCCTCACAAAGCTCCCCAAGGGGGCAGGTTGGACAGCCCTCCCATTGTTCTTTTCCTTCCCCCAGCCTGCCAAGAGGCAAGTCGTCCAGCCAGTGCAGGCCTCGAGGGGCCACTGAGGCAGCCCATCTGTGCCTCTGGTCGTGACAGCAGGTGCAGCCTTTCAGCGGCACCACGCCCCCTGGGTGGCCAGCTCCAGGTTGAGAAATACCTGGAGATTTTGGGGGTGGAACCTGAAGAGGGTGGGGTTTGGGGAGGGGAGGGACTTCAACAGGGCATAATACCATATGAGTCTACCTTCCAAGGCAGCCATTTTCTCCAGATGACCTGATTTCTGTTGCCTGGAGACCAGTTGTAATGGAGGGAGGTCTCCAGGCACCACTTGCCCCTTCACCAGCCTGGGCAGCTGGTGTGGTCAGTTCACAGAGCTGCGTTGCCCTGTTTCCATCACAGCCGTGGTGAAGGGGCTGTGCCTGTGGCTCAGTAGTAGAGCATCTGCATGGCCTCCAGAAGGTCCCAAGTTCAATCCCAGTTCAAAGGTTAAGGTGGTAGGTGATGTGAAAGACCTCTTCTGCCTGAGACCCTGGAGAGTCACTGCCAGTCTGAGTAGACAGTACTGACCTTGATGGACTGATGGTCTGATCTGGTGTACAGCAGCTTCATGTGTTCACCCACTCAACCAGCATCTCGCTCATCTCTTCCAGGGCCCAGGATGAAGAGGTGCTGGGGCTGGCCCTGTGAGGCTGGGGGAGCAGCCTGAGCAGTAGCCTTGCCAGCCACGAGGGGATATCCCAGAATTATAACTAATGTCCAGGCTACAGAGATCAGTTCCCTGTAGAAAATGGCTGCTTTGGAGGATGGGCTGTAGTTATTATATCACACTGAGGCCCCTCCCTGCCTCAACCCTGCCCTCCAAGACTCCATCCACAAATCTCCAGGTATTTTCCAACACAGGATTGCCCCCCCCCCATGAGCAAATTGCTCCTCTTCCTGGACAGGCCATGTTATTGCTCAGGGACTTCCATATAACCCAGGGGATCTTCTTGCTTTCTCCACGTCTTTAGTATAAAGGTCAATTCAAAAGAATAACTTTCCAACCTTAGATTCCCATGAAAATCCAGGCAATGCTCAGTGTACTGCACTGAAATCCACTCCGTGTCTGGCTTTAAGAGAGGATTAGACAGATTCATGGAATGTCCATCCAGGGTTAGCCATGGTAGTGACTAAAGGGAATCTCGCTATTCAGACAGTGCCAGGAGGCAACACCAACAGGGAAACCTTGACTTCTATGCTCCGTTAATTGGCTGTGTCAAACAAGATACTGAATTAGATGGAGCACTGGTCTGATACAGCAGGGCTCTTCTTACGCTCTTAAAAGTTCCATGAGCAATCTCTGTAGCAGACAGGGTAGCTCGCATTTTGATTCCACGGTCTCTGACATTGTAGCTGGGGCACCTGTCTTCCTTTCATTGCACCAAGTAGATGCTCACAGTTATAGAACTGAAGAGGATTTAATGGTCCTTTCACTGAAGCTCTGATCAGGGAGTCAACCTCTCTGCCTGCAAAGGCAGTGTTCGCCCCCTTTGTTGTTTACCCTTGTTCACACAAAAGCCTGTCTTGCTTTCAGTTCCATTCTACATATTGGACTGGAAATTTGGACGTAAATATCCCCTGTTGCAGCTTCTCAGTTTCTGTTTATTCCTCATTGAAGTTTCACATCTTTAGAGTTTCAGTATTCTGGTCTTCAGATCTAGTTTTCCTATGATGCTTAGAGTGAAAGAGGCTAGTGGGAGAAAGGCAAGGAGAAAAATGGAGACAGGAGAAGCATGGAGACGGTTGAAGGCAACACCATAACAAAGCCAGGGTTCTGTGCGTGTTGCAGAACAAGGCAATTCTTCCAGCATTGCCCGAGGATTCAGGAGACAGTCTTGGTCCTACTTTGTGCCCTGTGGTCAGGTTAGGGCACAGCACAAGTCTCTGGGCCGTGGACCATGGAGAAAGGTCTGCTACTATGGCTGCCAACTCGGGTTGGGAAATACCTGGAGATCTGGGGGTGGGCACAGTTTAGTGCTATAAAGTCCATCCTCCAAAGCAGCCATTTTCCCCAGGGGAACTGACCTCTGCAGTCTGGAGATCAGTTCTAATTCTAGGAGAGCTCCAGGCCTCACCTGGAGACTGGCAACCATATCTGCTGCCTATGCCACAGACAAAGCCCCACACAAGTACATAAGAGGGCCACACACTGGAAATAATTGAATGTTGGGTTGCAGGTAGCAAAATCCCCCCCAAAAAAACCACAGAAGTCAAATAATGTCTGTTGTGCCAAAATGACACAAAATAGTGTGCGCTTTTGAATTCTCCAGAACCCTTTATCACTTTAGATCCAGGTGGGTAGCCATGTTGGTCTGAAGCAGCAGAACAAATAATAGAATCATAGAATGTTAGAGTTGGAATGTTACAGTTAAAAAGTTTCTCCTGATATTTAGCCGGTAACGACTCCCTTGTAATTTCCACCCATTAGATCTAGTCTTGCAGTCCGGAGCAAGAGACAATAGATCCTCTTCATCTTCTACATGACAGCCCTTCAGATACTTGAAGACTGCAATCAATTCCCCTCTAAGCCTTCTCTTTCCCAGGCTAAACATACCCAACTCTTTCAGCCTTTCTTCATAAGACTTGGATTCCAACCCTCTCACCATCCTGGTTGCCCTCTTCTGGACACGCTCGAACTTGTCAACATCCTTCCTAAAATGTGGTGCCCAAAACTGGACACAGTACTCCAGGTGAGGCCTGACCATAGCAGAATAGAGCGGAACTACCACCTCCCGTGATCTGGACACAATGCTTCTGTTAATGCATCCTAAGATTGCATTAGCTTTCTTCGCAGTCACATCGCACTGCAGGCTCATGTTTAGCTTGTGATCAACCAGAACACCTAGATCCCTTTCACGTGTGCTGCTGTCAAGCCAAGTCCCTCCCATTCTATATCTGTGCCTTTGATTTTTTGTACCTAAGTGTAAGACTTTGCACTTATCTCTATTGAAATTCATTTTATTTGTCTAACCTATCTAGATCATTTTGAATCCTGATTCTGTCTTCTTCAGAATTAGCAATCCCACCCAGCTTTGTGTCATCTGCAAATTTGATAAGCATCCCCCCTATATCTTCCTCCAGGTCATTTATGAAAACACTGAGCAACACCAGGCCCAGGACCAAGCCCTGTGGCACCTGAGACTTCCCTCCACGTAGACGCAGAGCCATTTACAAGCAC
>NW_015172575.1:841323-842754 GCF_001447785.1 Gekko japonicus
TCTTTTTTCCCTTCTTGAAGATCGGGACAACATTTGCTCTTCTCCAGTCTTCTGGCACAACAAAGTCTGAGTCTAGTGGCACCTTTAAGACCAACACAGTTTTATTCAAGGTATAAGCTTTCGTGTGCAAGCACACTTCTTCAGGTACAGTCAGATACAGGTACAGTCTGCTTGCACACAAAAGCTTATACCTTGAATAAAACTGTGTTGGTCTTAAAGGTGCCACTGGGCTCAAACTTTGTTCTATTCCTTTATTACATTGGATGTTAAAAACAAAGGGGGGATATTTCAGGCCAATACCATATTGCCGCTGGGGGGAGAGACCTGAGGCTAAGCAAGAGTCTAAATGAGACTACATGAAGTCATCTATCAAGTTTGTAGCAGAGGTAGGATTTGAACCAGGCACCTCCCAGGTCACACCTTATTCTTCTGACCTTTGTATTACTTGAGCCCTGTCTCAAACTTCTTATTTCCTGAGTGGGATATTCTCACCCTCTGCTCTATACACCTGTTTGATTTTCATATCAGCTCCACCACAGATTGCCACATGTCCTATTTCCTGCTCTCTTTCATGTTCCTATCAGGAGCTGTGTTTACTATCTTGGCTGCCATTGTTCCTGAGCAATGGCCAGCCTCTCGGAGGATAACAAAGATCTCACAGTATGCCTTGGATTTCATTATCTTCTCTATTTTTAGCTCTCACCCTGGCTGTGGATGTTTCCCGTGAAAAAGCAAGCAGCATTACTGTGTGCCATTGTGATATACATAGTGGCAACTAATCCTCCCGCCAAACATTCTCCCATCCTAATGCACAACATCTGGTCTTGCGGTGTCACTGCAGCGCTATCATGCTGACATGTGGGAAACACAAACCATGAAGGCTTCTATTCCATGCTGATGCAATGATGTTAGTTGGGCAGAGTTTATCTGCTAAGTTATGGCCTGCAGGGTTTTCCCCTTTTCTCACCCGCCTATGACAAATGGTGGGAGTGAAACTGCGCAAGACATCTAATGGTGGCTGTTAGCTGTGGTAGATGGATGAACCTCCACATTCTGGAGCAATATACCTCTGAGTACTAGACAAATAGTGGGGGGCAGCTATTGCCTTCGTGCCCACTTGTAGCCTCAGAAGGTCATTGTTCGAAATGGTACAGTTTGGTGTAGTGGTTAGGAGCAGGGACTCTAATCTGGGAGAACCGGGTTTGATTCCCCACGTCTCCACATGCAGCTGCTGCTGAGACCTTGGGTCAGTCACAAGTTCTCTCAGAGCTGTTCTCTCAGGAGCAGTTCTCGAAAGAGCTCTCTCAGCCCCACCTACCTCACAGGGTGTCTGTTATGGGGAGGGGGAGGGAAAGGAGATTGTAAGCTGCTCTGAGACTCCGAGGGAAAGGCAGGGTATAAATCAGGTACAAGCTCTCCCTCCTCTGTGAG
>NW_015172575.1:842776-849905 GCF_001447785.1 Gekko japonicus
GCTAGCAATCCAAAACAGTCCAATGGAGCCTGAGTGGTGGGTGTTGCCTTCTGACACACTTCAGGTGATGTCAGGGGGTGTGGCATATGCAAATAAGTTATGCTAATAAGTTATGCTAATGAGCTCCTGCACCTCTTTTTCTACAAAATGACCCCTGTAAATAAATCCAATCTCCTCCTCCTCTTCCTCTTCTTCTTCTTGCTTTTCCCTAGATAGATGTAGCAGGGTGAGAAGGCTGGGCACGTCATTTTGTCAGCTGAAGGAGATCTGGACTGAGCTGCTGTCCTCCTTTGTTGCAGAGTGTGGCCAGAGGCATGAGTCTTTCCTGCGATCCGAAAGGCAAGAGCAAAATGGCTCCTGGGCCTTGGTTCATGGCCTGAGGCTTGTCACTGTGGCCCTGGGTGACCCAGGCCAGCAGATCCAGGGTTAGCCCGGGGTGTGATTGTTGTAGTATCTGTTTTTCTGTTCGGTTATTTACATTGCATTTTTAAAATTTTGTAAATTGCTTTTGGTCTCCGCCAGGGAGAAAATGGGGTAAAACTAAACAAATGAATTAAATACCTGTGCAAGAGAAATGCTATGTGGTAACTAATTCAAGGCATGTTTATTACCACGTTTACCACCTTGGTTGTTCAAGTCAGCAATGGAAAAGCTGCTTCAAGTTCCATGGCTATCCAAGATTGGGTTGATGAGCACAAAGAGAACTTTCAGTTTTAACACTTTTACCAGGAAACTCTCTCCCTAGGTCACAAAAAATCCTACAGAATACCTTTTATTAAGAGGGACCAACCTAACACAGAACAGTGAGTGAGTTATTGTGTGTGGCCTTTCCCCAGGTAAGTGACCAAATATCCCTTTTAAGCATAATATCCGATCTCTACCTCCACTGTAAATAGCTATACATTATGAACAAATACTCCCCCCCCCCATTTCAGCCCAGGCATCGTAGTACATCTCATTGTTGCAGTCAATTGTGTGGTAAAGATAGGATCTGATGGTTTGAAGATCCTGAATCCACTAAAAAAAACACCACTGCTTGAAATCAGTTATTGAGATTATTCTGTCTGCTGATAAAATGTATACCCTACTCTGTTACATGGCTCAGAGAAACTGAACATCAGGTTTTTTTACATCATTTCTTTCCCCAAAGAGCTGACAATCTGAGTGATTAAACTTTTTGCTAGTTAAAGAATCCAAATACAATAAAGCACAACATTTTATAGATACACAATGTGTTCAATTGTTTTTTAAACGCCCAGCAAAAGGACCGGGCTTTCTCCAGACAGTGGCCTTCTAATGGCTGTTTGCTGAAGAGGTGCTGCGGAGTGGAATGGCCGAGGCGGGGAGTGAAGCTCAGGGAATCCCAGCTGTGGGTAGACCTTCCCTCCTGGTGGTGCTCTGTCCCTTTCCAGCAGCATCACCAGGTGTCACTGGGGTCCACCTGAAAAGATCCTCCACAGGGCCAGGTGAAGACCAAAGCTCAGTCCCAGGATGGCATCTCTAAAACTCAGCCCAAAAGGCAGATGGCCCATCTCTCACCTGTATGGCCCGCTATTGTTAACTGCCTGTTGCACTAAAAGCCCTGGCCTGGATAGCCCAGGATAGCTCCATCTCATCAGATCTCAACAGCTAAGGAGGGTTATCCCTGGTAAGCAGGGCCTTTTTTGTAGAAAAAGCCCAGCAGAAACTCATTAGCATAATAGACCACACCCAACAGCAGAAACTTATTAGCATACTAGGCCACACCCCGACAACACAGCTCATTAGCATACTAGGCCGTACCCCCATGTTACCAGAAGTGTGCTCATCCAGCCACACCCACCTTTTGCTTCTTATTCTGTTTACCTTGTTTGTTGTCAAAACCCAGGGCTTTTCTTGTAGCAGGAACTCCTTTGCATGTTAGGCCACACACCCCTAATGTAGCCAGTCCTAATGAGTTTCTGCTGTTGGGTGTGGCCTATTATGCTAATGAGTTCCTGCTGGGCGTGGCCAACTCGGGAGCCAGCCGGAACTCCGTTCCTGTGCGTTCCTGCCCAAAAATAGCCCTGCTGTTAAGTATTTGGATGGGAAGTCCAGGGCCGCCACCCAGAGGAAACCACCTCTGAACATCTCTGGCCTTGAAAATTCCATGAGGTTGCTAGATCCAGGTGGCCAGCCGTGCTGGTCTGAAGCAGTAGGACAAATTTAGAGTCCAGCGGCACCTTTAAGACCAACAAAGGTTTATTCAAGGTGTGCGTGCACACAAAAGCTCATACCTTGAATAGAATTTTGTTGGCCTTCAAGGTGCCATGAGGGTGCTGGAAGTCAGCTGTGACTTGATGGCAAAAAAGCAATAAATACCCACAAATAAGTAATGCATCGCAAGACATTTTGGTCTTGCTGTTTATTTAAATAAGAAGAAGGAGCAGGTTCCCTGTTCTCCATTCAAGAAACCGGTTACAAAGTATGATAACATTTGAATGATAAACAATATTTGAATCTAACAGTGAAGCTTCCTAGTAAAACAACATAACGCTGCAGGGCCGGGCCTTAAAGGACAAGAAGGAAAAAACACATTAATCCGTAACAGAGGTCACCCCCTCCCAAGCCGATCCAGTGCATCAAAGCCCTACGCTTTTTACAAGATGCTGTCCTGGACAATTCTGTTTTCCACATTATGCAAAACAACAGAAGCGCGGGGGGTGGGGCTTCCTACTAGCCTCAGGCTGACTGTGCCGTAATGTGGGGGCCCATGATGATATTTTGCACGGATGGACTCAAGGAAAACATTTCAATAGGACACAGTGAGGTTTTTAAAGTAGTCATGCCTAGCCAGTGAGTCCCCTTTGATGGGGGAAAGGATAGGATGTAAATGCTTTAAACAAATAAATAAATAGTAGTTCAGTTCCGGTTTTCCTCTGACACCAAGTGAGGTAGCATTTCAGTGCAAGGTACAGCAACAGGGGAGGATCACACATCCAGTCATGCTATGGAGCCCAGCACCAACAATGATCCCCTGGAGCCGGACCGCAACAGTAAAGCACACGCGGCTCCCACGGAGACTCAAACATTCCCTTAACTCTCCTCTGGAAATTCATGGGATAAGAGCGCTTTGCTTTTGCCTGAATTGCTCCCATGGTTCCCCACTCGCACATGAATTATCTCAAAATTGGAATCAGACTGTTGAATGAAATTACACAGATTGAAAGACTTTTTTAAACTTTTAAAACTCCACAGGGGGATGAGCCAGGTGAAGACCAAAGCTCAGTCTCGGGATGGCATCTCTAGAGCTTAGCCCAAAAGGCAGATGGCCCATCTCTCACCTGTATATTTAAAACTTTTTTAAACCCAGCATTTTAAATTCTGGACTGTCACCTTTCGGTTTGATAAAACCTCAATATCCAACAACAAGGATTTCTTTGAAAATTCATTTCAGACCTGTCTTTTAAAAAGGCATTGTCCTTCTCTGATGGAATTGCGTGGTTCTCTTAGCACATGAATTCATGCATTCACACATAACATGTGCTTAGGCTCTAGCACACCACTGTTGTAATTTAATGTGTACTACTGCATACAAACTGGTATTATTCATCCTTTAGTTCAGGGCCGTGAAGCACAATCAGCTCAGCAAAGGGAGCTGATCCAATACAAATATCAGGTTGTTTTGTATCTGGGGGGGGGGAGATGAGCAATAATAGTTTATATCAAGCTGCCATCTACTGGCCAGTCAGAAATTCAAACAGCTCAAGAAGTCAAGGGTGCAATTTAACTGAAAAGGCTCTCAAGCGCCTCTCATTCACACAGAATTCTTGAAACCAGGTGTTCTCTCTGCTGGATTTTATGACAACAATGTATTGATGGTCTTAAGCCAGGCGTTTCTGCTCTGATGGTTTTTTAAATCTGCTCCTGTGTTGCCATGTCTGTTTTCATTCTGATGGGGGGGGGCGGAGATTTGCCATTGTTTTTTGCCATTGTTATCTTTATTCTTTTCATTGAATAGGGGAAATACTGGAATAAATGTAGGGTGCAAGAATATGAATGAAAATTTTTTATTTATTTATTTATAATTTCAACTTATAGCCCTCCCTCCCCGCAATGCAGGCTCAGGGCGGCTCACAATAGGCATACGCCAACACATAAAACAGTTAAAACCATAAAAACCATTGTTACAAAATTACAACATGTTAAGTGCTCTAGATGTTCTAAAACGAAGACTTTCATCAAGATGGCGTGTCTTAGATGGTATATCCACTCAGTGTTATCAGCTCCACGTGGCGCTGTCGTTCCCCTTTCCCAGGGCCAGTTAATAATGATGGTACACTGGCGGCTCCTACCCAAAGGCCTGGCGGAAGAGCTCCGTCTTACAGGTCCTGCGGAACTCCAGCAGGAAGGAGCCACCACCGAAAAAGCTCTGGCCCTGGTAGCGGCCAGCCTGGCCTCTTTGGGGCCTGGAATCTTCAGGAGATGTTGCATCCCCGACCATAGTGCTCGCAGGGGAACATGTGGGGAAAGGCGGTCCCTCAGGTATGTTGGATCCTGGCCATATAGGGCTTTAAAGGTAAGAACCAGCACTTTGAAGCGAATCCGGTATGCCATTGGCAGCCAGTGCAGCACTTTCAGCACAGGCCGGATGTGGTCCCGGCTAGGGAGACCCATCAACAGTCTGGCCACAGCATTCTGCACCAGCTGCAGCTTCCGGATTTGCGACAGAGGCAGCCCCATGTAGAGAGCATTACAGGCTGGATTTCTTTAGCATCTATAAGGGCAGTCAGTAAATGAGGAACGTGAAATAATTTTCCCCTCACAAACTGACCCCTGCAGCTGAATATTTTAAAAGTCACAAGTATAGTGAGGTTCAGTAAAGGACTGCGGAAGTTTATAGACAGTGTCATTGTGGTGCCTAAGAAAAAGGAAACAGGCCTTTCCGTCGCTGGCAAGAGGCCTTGCTCCTCCTTGGGGACTTGAAAAGGCTTGCATTTCCTACCTGAGGATGAGAAAAATCAAACAAAATCCGCTTATTTGCCTATGTGTGTGCATGTTATAGTGTTGCCAGCATGCTTATAGAAAAACATCATGTCCCTTAATGAGCGTGGGGGGGGGGCAGCTGGAGCTTTTCACAGCATGTTGGTGAATGACATCAGCTGGTAAATAACACCCCACTGGGCCTCTATCAAAGGAACAGGACAGTCTTCTCGAGGTCAGTTGGCAACCTTGTATGTGGAAGTAATATGTACTGAGCCCAAGCACAGCTGATGGATCCAGCTGATGGATCATGCCTATTGTGTGCGTGTAGAGCCCCTTTGGAAAGGGTGACTTCTTATAGGAGAGAAAAGAGATCAGTTATGGGGGGGGCTGTGAAAAGAAGGGAGCAGCCATTACTGTTGATTGAAAAAGGAATCTCCTGACTTCAGGGCTGAAAGCGTTGGTGGGATTCTGGAGAGAATATGGGCTGTCTTTGGTTGCCAGTAAACATGCATAGGCTTGGTCTATTAAGGGAGGAATAGCTAACTGGTGTGGGGATGAAGGCAGCATGGTATAGCCCCAGATAGGCTGATTTCAGAAGCTAAGCAGGTTCGATCGGTCACTGTGCATAACATCCTTGGCCTGCAAAGCTGCATGGATTCAACGTCACAAATTGGAGTGGCTAGAGAGCTCCCCCCACCTTCTTTCAAAAGATCACCATAAGAGTTCATTTATTTGGTGCTGCAATAATAAGGGCAACTTAGCGTATCATTATATTGTGGATTAATAGTGCCAGGGAGACAGTAGCCTGGGATTTGTTCTTCTGTGTAAACAGTGGAGCCATGAAATACAGCAATACAAGTTTTTATTGTCAAAAGGCTTTTCGTACTGGCACTGTTTCTCTCCACCACCTCACTTGGCAAAAAGCATTCAGGTTATAGGTTGTATTTCCTGTTGATTGAATTTCGTCCAGAAGGAATTTGGTTTGTATGCTGAAAACTGTCAGAGAGACTACCAGGGAAGAATGTGCAGAGAAAGGCAATAACTAACCACCTCTGCTTCTCACTTGCCTTGAAAGACCCTTGCTGGGGTCACCATGAGTCAGCTATGACCGGACAGCATTTTATACTCTCACACACAGGTCACTGGTGGCCCAAGGCTTCTATTCACCTAGCCTCAGGAATACTACCTCACCTCATAAACTACAGCTACTTTGTGAATGCTTGCAGCTCAGGCCAGCTCTCTATCTCTAGTAGGGATGCCAACTTTGGAGGGGGTGAGCCAGAGAATACAGCCAGTGTTGCTGGCTTTTCAGCTATTGCTCATGTCACTAACACCCAGGAGAGGAAAAAAGTCCTTTCCCTTTAATAGAGGCTTAATGTGTGGTAATGGGCAGGTGAAGCTTTCCATGGCATGGAGTGAAGTACTATCACCTGGTAAATAAAATGCTATTAAGCTTCTCTTAAAGAAACATGACACTTTTTCTCCAGGTTGTTGGTAACACTAGCTATTGCTCAATTCAAAATATTAAGAGTGTTCAACTACCACTAAGACACACGCAAACTTCATTTTTCACATTGCTATAGTATCTATTGGGTGTACTTTAGTCCAGTGTGTACAATTGTCACTATGTAGAATGAACATGTTTGTCTGGAAATAGACTTCCCAAGTCAGGACAATTCAAGCAAGTATGAGAAAGAGTAATTGTGAAACCCCTTAGAGGCCTCTGTTTAAATTCAGCCTTCAGGGTGCTGAAGGGAAAAGCAGAAGCGACAAAACCACAGAGATGTGGCTGAGAGGATCTCAACACAAGACTGGTTGCAACGTAGTGAGACTACGAAAGCAGTTCTTGGGGATAATTCTGAGAGAGAGGGAGGGAGGGAATGAACGAACGGTGTGGCTGTTTCACACAGGATAACCAGATGCCAAGGAAAAAGGGGTTCCACTCCCTGCAATAGTTGTGTAAGCAAGAGTGTACAGAGAGAGCTGGAAATTCCTTCTTCTACAGCTCTTAAAGGTAGAGGAGTCCCTTCCTCCTTTACATAAAGGTAAAGGTTCCCTTGCTCGAAAGCCAGTCGAATCCGACTCTAGGGTTGCGGTGCTCATCTCCGTTTCAAAGCCGAAGAGCCAGCGCTGTCTGAAGACGTTTCCGTGGTCATGTGGCCGGCATGACTAAACACCAAGGCGC
>NW_015172575.1:850664-852691 GCF_001447785.1 Gekko japonicus
AAAGCCGAAGAGCCAGCGCTGTCTGAAGACGTTTCCGTGGTCATGTGGCCGGCATGACTAAACACCAAGGCGCACGGAACGCTGTTGCCTTCCCACCGAAGTGGTACCTATTTATCTACTTACAATTTCTTGCTTTCGAACTGCTAGGTTGGCAGGAGCTGGAACTAATACTACCCCCCTAATTGTGTAGTAGTGGCTAACAGCCCAGTTCTCTGATGCCAGGCTTGCCAGAGAGAAGAATCATGCTAACAGCAGTGCCAGAGAAGTGCCCTAACGTTCAGTTTGGCAACAAAGACCACACCAGTCTGCAGTAACATCTTCCTCACTAGCCTGTGATTCCTCTGCTTCATTTTCCTTCGCTTTCGAGGAAGCCTAGATTCAGGTGGGGTAGGCGTGTTGGTCTGAAGTAGCAGAACAACGTTTGAGTCCAGTGGCACCTTTAAGACCAACAAAGTTTTATTCAAGGTGTGGGCTTTCACGTGCAAAGCACAGTTCCTCAGACACTGGACTCAAAGGAAGCCTAGGCCCAGCCACCTTTTCTCACATTCCACTGACCTCCTTGAGAGAAACTGGTGAGTGAAAACAACCTGCCAATAGATGGCGCATTAGACTTGTTCATAATCTGCTGCAAACTGAGTGGAGGAATGAATCGGTTTTAAAGGGCGTGAATCGGTTTTAAAGGGTGATGTGTCGTGTGACTTCGTCTACAAGCGGTTGCTTGAGCTGAGAATGATTTACTAGTGTCTTCAGCCTCTGATATTAATTTTTTGGGAACCATGGTTGATCACGCCACACCTATAAACCAAGCTGAGTGCTTTGAGAATTGTAAAGGGCTTCACAGCAGCCAGGTTAACAAGGTGATCACAGTTTTCCTTATTATGAAGCTTTCTACAATTCAATGATAGCAGAGATCCATATTTAAACTTGAGCCCTAAGGTATAAAGGTAGTTTGCATTGTGATTAATACAGTTCTGTTTATTTACTGGTGCTCGTTTGCTTTGGTTGCCAACCTCCAGGTGGCACCTGGAGATCTCCCACTATTGTAGTTGACCTCCGGATGACCAAGATCAATTCCCCTGGAGAAAATGGCTGCTTTGGAGGGTGGACTCTATGGCATTATGCCCTACTGATGTCCCTCCCCTGACCCCGCCCTTCTCAGGCTCTACCCCCAAAATTTTGGAGTATTTGCCAACCCAGAGCTGACAACTCTCCTGTTCACTTAGATCCCCATTTTATACTTGCTTCTGATGGGCAGCTTTCACCACTGGTTAAAGGATGACCCTACTGATGTCCCTCCCCTGACCCCGCCCTTCTCAGGCTCTACCCCCAAAATTTTGGAGTATTTGCCAACCCAGAGCTGACAACTCTCCTGTTCACTTAGATCCCCATTTTATACTTGCTTCTGATGGGCAGCTTTCACCACTGGTTAAAGGATGAGTTGACATGTTCACCAACCAGAGGAATCTCAGGTATAATTTTATGCAGAGTAAATTCATAACAGAGGAAGTCATTTTCTCAACTTTCAGGGTGTTAGTTGGTTCCTAATGTTTTTGTCACATGCCGTAGACTTGTTTTTCTACATAGCTGCCCTCTCCATTCTGACTCATTGCTGCCAGTCAACCCATGCAGAACGACTGGCAACAACACAGAGAACAGGTTTCAGTTTCCCTGCTCAGAAGCTACGGTTGCAGTAAAAACTCAATAAATCCAACTTCCTTAGAAAAGAAGTTATGTCAGAAAGAAACCACAGGTAGAAAGGGTCTGTCTTCTCTGGTTTTATATTTAGAGAAAACAGGTAGTAAAACTACTACTACTGATGGTTACAGATTGTACCAAACATGGGTGAGAGGGGGATTTTTCAGATCCGCTGTGCGTCTAACTTTACACCATCGCCTACTCATTGCCTATGGACATGGGCCCAAAGCTTATAGATGTAGTTCCAGATCTCAAATGTAATAAGCCATGCTTGGCCGTGGACCAGAGAGGATATTACTTGGCAACCTAGTGCATGTTGCTCTGAGGTCACT
>NW_015172576.1:0-3780 GCF_001447785.1 Gekko japonicus
TCCCCTTTTTTGTAATTTGTAGCTTCCCCCTATCCTTTTTCTTTGTAGTTTATAGTGAAATGCAATAAAAATAATAATAAAAAATAGCACGGGTGGCCAAACAGGGTTGCTGGGGGTGGAGCTTAGCCTGGAAGCAAGCCCCCGCCCCCTGACTTCCCTCCCTCCCAGTCCCTCATCCGGTGAGCTTAGAGTCAGCCTTGGAAAGTGGAATTAGGAAAAACCCTCCACTTTCAAAGGTGGGGGAGCTGGGAGCAAGGCTGGCTCGAGGAACCGGTTGCCCCCGGGGGAGGCTTAGACCCTTGTTAGAAATTTCGGGGAGAGGCCTCTGGACCCTCCGCCCCCACACAGATTACGCCGGTGGCTGGGTGTGGGTGGTGAGAACTCATGGGGGGTGAGAACATCCCGGCCGCAGCCAGCTGGGCCACTCCAGTGTGGGTTGAAGGGACTTGTTTCCAGGGGAGCCGAGAGTGCTCAGGCTTGCCATATGTCCCTGAAGTTTACAAACTATTCACTATTCCTTCCTGCCCCTGAACATGGAGGTTTTCTTTTACCTATATGTACTAATCCTGCTGCAAGCACCCTCCTACCAATTAGTAAGAACACTGGGAAGAAAAGCAGCATATCTGGCATACCAAATCTGGCATACCATCATGGTGCCTTGAAGAAAGACCTTTATCTTGAAGCACCTTTACTTTGTGGTGTGATGCATCTCTCTGGGAAATAGTTTGTAGTAGTGGCTATTAAATCAGTAAACTGGGAGCCAGGGTGTTTTAACAGCAAATCTGCATTCTTCATTTGCTTTTCCAGTGGTTGTAGTTCTTGATCTCATGGTGTATGTCAGAATAGAAGCCCAGAAAGACACACTGTTTCAAAAACTTTGGGAAGGTGAGATAGAGTTGGATTTTTAGCGCAGGGTGTAGTTTTGAGGTAATGAGCTCTTGTGAGTCACTGCACTGTGTCTGAGGGAGCACATTTTTTTACACGCCTACATGACAGATAGTGCATAATTCTGAAATGTAATCTTTCACCTGTACTCAGATGTGGTTCTCATATCTCTAGTCTACTTGAAATTAACTCAGAAACCCCCCAATCATTAACTCCCCCATATTTGGAGAAACTGGCAACTACAACCACAGTTACAAAGGAAGTCCGAAGAGACTCTGCTGTTACCATCGAGAACGAAGATAATACAAGCTATTGTTCACATTCCTCTTTCACAACCAGAAGAGCCTAACTCCTTTGGTGGTGAAACCCAGGAAAATCTAAATACATTCCAAGAAAGAAGTTAAAAATTGAGGAGTACTAATAATTGTTGTATTTGTCTGGAAGACAACAGTTTAATAGAACAGGATCAACCCTACTCTGTAGAGAGTTCTTTTTTCTAAGTATTTTTTACATTGTTTGTATATTGCTTTTAGCTTTTTTATATTGTTCTTAGACTCCTTTTATGCGGCGGGGGGGAAGAGGCATTGAGATTCTTAGAGGTAATTGGGAACAACATGGCTGACCATTATATAGTTATATCTATTAACGCACATGGCTTGAATAACATCATTAAGAGTAAGCAGATGATGACCTTTATCCTAAAAAAGAAACCTTCCATTCTATTTCTTCAAGAGACTCAGCTGAAATCAGAGAAAGACCAGGCTCTAACCTCCTGGTACACGCATCAGTATCACGTCAGCGGCTCATCCAAGTCATGAGGAGTCACCATTCTTATTGCAAACAGTTCAAATGTTATGATATTCTAGCATACCCGTGGCAGATTTATTTTTGTTAAAGGCACACTAGACAACATACATTTTACTCTTGCTTCCATATACGCATCAAATGAGACCTAGGAGAGGTTTGTGGAAGGCACCTTATCATCCTTCAACCAGTTTAAAGAAGGCCATGTTGTAATTGGCGGTGACCTTAACCTTATTATGGATTTCCACTTAGACAGATTGGGAAGAACTCTGAGAAAACCATTAAGAAAAACCAGCTGTCCACAAGTAAAGAAGATATTGGAAAAATACAACCTGCAGGATGCTTGGAGAAAACTACACTCTGGGGAACGGGACTACACACACTTCTCCCCCAGGTTCCAGTCCAATACATGTATTGATTACCTGCTGATCTATGACTCTCTTTCTCACAGCATCACAAAGGCAGAAATTGGACCCTTTATGTGGTCAGATCATGCTTTTGTACAATTACATTTGCTGCATCAAAATCAAGAATACAAATGACAACACTGGAAATTATATAAATTCCTTTTATTGAATGAAAGCCCCAAAGATGAAACAATTTTTCAAAATAGATGGCAGAAAATTTATAACTGGGTGGGAAAAAACTGTTAGAAGATCTTCCATTTGTACTTCCAACAAATGTATATGTATTACTCTGTTCGTTATTTTATGTAATAGAAAACGTACAAATAAACTTATATAAAAAAGGTGGGATCACATTGTCAAAGACTTGAACTCCCTTAGTTCTTAACTGAAAAGAAAACTTTTCTTTGGTATCCCTCTTTTAATTAAATTAGAGTTATAGAAATATTACTGTGAAAAGAGGTATGTTGCTGCATGCAAGAGTTCTGCATGTAATCTTCAGGTACTTTTAGCCATTGTGTTTGCCATTCCTTTTGCGGTTGCCATGTTCAGTTGCTTCTCATTGTAAAGATCTATTGGGATAAGACATAATTTTTCATTTGTGTTTCTTCAGATGTTCTGACACTGTTTTATTTCTGAGAAGTGATCTTCCTTATTACTTTGTAGTTGTAAATATATGTAAAATTAGTCTCCATCTGTATCTACTTTTTATTTCTAGAAACCCTATGGCTACCTCTGCAAAAAAGAAATGTCAACAATACGAGTACCTTGGCTACGGATTTATTCTGTCACCACAAGACTGCACTAAACCTATGTGATTGATATGTATGACTGCACTTTCCAATGAGAGTATGCATCCATGTAAGTTGCAGAAGCATCTGCAAACATCTCATAAAGAAAAGAAGGATAAACCACTGGAATATTTTCAAGTGTTGCGAGATAAATTTGAAACTAGACCTACATTGAAGAAAATGTTTGCTCAGAAATTGGTTTTAAAAGACAAAGGTTTGTTTTTCTTGAAAGTTAATTTGGCTGCCATGTCACTCTGTAGTTCTATGAGCGCTTCTTGCAAAGAAACATCAACGTCAGCAACATTCACTGCAAATTGATCAACTACCCAGGCCGGAATATCCATGTCCAGAGGATTACGGAAACCAACTTCCATATCATTATAAAGACGCTTCAAATGATTTACATACACAATTATTTCATAATTTTTCAATTCATCACTAACTGCTGCCAAAAAGGAAAACTGTGCAAATTCTTGACGTCCAACATTGGTGACATACAGCTTGAGTTTTCCGAGAAACCCTGTAACAATCTCCTTGCTTGAAAAAAGGTCACAATTTCTGCCCTGTAGTTGTTTGTTTAACAAATTGAGCTTTTCGAAGACATTACTCAGGTAAAATATATTACGTTTAGCAGAGGTCATCATTTCTTCCATTTGCTAGCCTCTGAAAAATGTCACAACTGAGTCCCACAAAGCAACAAAACGACAAAGGCAGTTACCTTTGGACAGCCAACGGACTTCTGTATGCAATAATAAGTGTGTGAAGTCTTCGTTATTGTCCCCCCAAAGCTGTCGAAACAAGCAGTCTTGAAGTGCATTTGATTTAATGTAATTTACTGCTTTTATTACAATCTGTAGAGACTTATGCAAGCATCCTGCTAGTCTTTTTGAAACCAA
>NW_015172576.1:4973-9520 GCF_001447785.1 Gekko japonicus
TCCAAATTTGTACTTGGTAGAATCAGGTTTCAGTCATGTGAATTATTTACTCAGCCTAACGCGGAATCGCCTTAACATAAAGGACAGAGGTGATCTTCGGGTATCCCTCACAGCAATAGAACCGGATATAAAAAAGCTTGCTTCTGTTCAACAAGCACAAGGGTCACATTGATCAAGAAATATGTAATTGTATTTTGTAAAATTATAAAAATTCTAAATAAAACATGTTCTATTTACAAACAAATGCTAGTCTGTGAGCAAGAGACCAGAACAAAGATTGGTACTGTTTTTCATGTAAACTTTTTCTTGATTGTAATACTGGAGTTTTGACAAAGATTTTTTTGAAATGGCAGATTACGACTGAGAGCCATAACAAATCAACAAATATAATACCTTTATTGGCATAAAACTGAGAGCCATAAACTCCTTGTAGTGCTGCAGTTTTCTCTTGGGCTGATTTATTGCCCTGTGATGTGATAACATTGTTCTTGGGCTGATACCTTGGAAAGGAGTGACAAGCAAAGGTTTTATTGAAGCTGTGACCACATGCTGACTCTGCATGTAAACACAGGTTTTGTTTTGGAATACAATTTGTACCTTCAGAGGACTGAAAACCTAACACAGGACTTTCTTCATTGCACTTCTATGCATCTTTTCAACTGTGGATTTTTGCATCGCTGTAATCTTGTGCAACGGTGGTAGAGGCTTTGTTCTCCCTCGTATGTGAAGATTGTTGTTTATAGGCCGTGTTGTATTCACTTTTTGTGGGGTATTTTTTTGTAAATTTGTAAATTTCAGTTTCCCAATAAGAACTGCATGTGTGCATTTTGTGTGGCTGTTTATGTTTATTTGTTCCTTGGCAGTTTACAAACAAAGCATTGAAATAGCTACCTTCAAGTACAACACCTTTATTGGCATATAAAATAGCTACCTTTATACCAGTAGGGCAGGGGGGCCACAGGAAAAAAAACAAGGTCAGAAGGGGGCCATGGTCAGAAAAAGGTTGAGAAACACTGGTCTAGTGGACCACAACCCAATAGAATTATCCGGGAAGAATGAAATTAAGAAAGAAGATAGAGATTAAATGACACACTTCTATTACATGATGAAGTAAAACAAAAATACAAGAAAGATTTAATAGAATATTTTAATACCAACAGTACCAGCAAAATTACAGTGTCAACAATATGAGAGGCCAGTAAGCCCTAGATTAGGGGAACCCTGTTGGCAATAGCTGCAAGAAAGAAAAAAGCAAAACAAGATTTTATAAAGAAAGTAACAGATAAAATAAAGGTGTTGGAATGAGAACTAAAACCAGTAGCAATAAGAACAAGCTGAAGGAGATGAAACAAAGAACTATTTGGGTCTGTTAGAAGTAGAAGAAATGCAGAAAAATTGAAATATTTGCAACAATGACATTTTGAATTTGCAAACAAACCAAGACGATATCTAGCATATTGTTTAAGAAAAAGGGGGGAAATGAAGGATACCAGGAATTAGGAAATATAATCAGATACTACATTCAGAACAAGAAATACTAAAACAAAAACTTTTTTTTGAACGTTTACAAAGAAGAATCCACAATTGAGGAAAAAGTAGGCTTGCCAAGCCCCCGCTGGGGGAAGGGGAACCCCCGATTTACAAGCCCCTTACCCGCCTTTTAAAAATTTGGGCATGGGGGGGGAAATGGTGGCCAGAAATTGCCGCTCTAGCATTTACAGGTTATGAAAACCATAGAGACAAGGGATAGAGCGTGTTCCCTCTAGTACGCTCCACCTGGAGCACAGTTCCAGCTGGCTTCTGAGCTGCCCCTCCCTTCTCAGAAGCCCTGCTCCGCTCAGGTGCAGTGATATTTCCCTCCTTCTTGCCTCTGGCATCGCAGCTCTTTCCTTCTCCAGCCTCCGATATCCTGCTTGAGTGGTGGTAAGAAATCCTTCTTTTATGTCTTATCAGGAGTCAAGCTGTAGCTTCCCTGTAGTGTGTGTGGAGGGGTTGGGTTTCAGAGTCTCTACCCAAAAGCCATTTGCTCTTGGAGCTTTTTTTTTGGGGGGGGGAAGCTGTGTAGTCTGCTTTTGCACGCTTCCTGCAATGGCCATTGGCAGAGGATGCTATTTGCAAGCTCTAAAGTTTTACTCCTCCAGGCTGCAGAAAGGAAGGTGGAGTGTGTGTGTGTGGACAGAGAGAGAAAGAGAAAGGAGTAGAAAAAACTGTGAATTAAAAACAATATATATACAAAACAGGCTTCTTACTATTTGCAGTGCAAATTCTTGAAAAATTGAAGCAAAACTCCCCCCCCCCTTTCTGACTGCTCACGACAGAAAGCTGAACTCTTGCTAATGAGTTTCTCTGGGGATGTACTAAAAGAAAGGACAGGATTGCCCATTGGAAACAATGGGAAACACTTGAAGGCCCATTGGAAATAATGGGAGCCAGTAATGCCAATTGACTTGCATGGGCTCCATTGAAATACATTACAGGACAAGTAGAGTTGCAATAAAAACGCGGAATGGATTTTTCATTAGGGTCTCTGGGCCCAAATACTCTACTCTGGGAATGGAATGAGAGACCACGGAGTGGAATGACAGCCCCAGGGTCTAGCAAGAGTGTTCAGGGACTGGAATGACAGGCCCCAGTGTGGAATGACACCCCCAGGGTGTAGCAGGATTGTTCAGGGACTGGAATGAGAGACTATGGAGTGGAATGACAGCCTCTGGGTGCCGTAGGTTTGGTCTGGAACAGGAATGATGGGCCCCAGAGTGGAATGAAAGCCCCAGGGTGTAGTAGGAGGGTTCTGGGACTGGGATGAGAGGCCCCAGAGTGGAGTGACAACCCCAGGGTGTAGCAGGACTGTTCTGGAACTGGAATGAGAGACCACGGAGTGGGATGACAGCCCCTGGGGGTCGGAGGAGTGTTCTGGAACTGGAATGACTGGCCCAAGAGTAGAATTACAGCCCCAGGGTGTAGCAGGAGTGTTCTGGGACTGGAATAAGAGACTACGGAGTGGGATGGCAGCCCAAGGGTCTAGCAGGAGTGTTCAGGGGCTTGAATGAGAGACCACGGAGTGGAATGACAGCCCCTGGGGGTAGCAGGAGTTTTCTGGAACTGGGATGAGAGACCACGGACTGGAATGACAACCCCAGGGTGGAACAGGAGCGTTGAGATGAGAGACCACGGAGTCTAATGACAGCCCCTGGGGGTAGCAGGAGTTTTCTGGGACTGGGATGAGAGACCACGGACTGGAATGACAACCCCAGGGTGGAACAGGAGCGTTGAGATGAGAGACCACGGAGTCTAATGACAGCCCCTGGGGGTAGCAGGAGTTTTCTGGGACTGGGATGAGAGACCACGGACTGGAATGACAACCCCAGGGTGGAACAGGAGCGTTGAGATGAGAGACCACGGAGTCTAATGACAGCCCCTGGGGGTAGCAGGAGTTTTCTGGGACTGGGATGAGAGACCACGGACTGGAATGACAACCCCAGGGTGGAACAGGAGCGTTGAGATGAGAGACCACGGAGTCTAATGACAGCCCCTGGGGGTAGCAGGAGTTTTCTGGGACTGGGATGAGAGACCACGGACTGGAATGACAACCCCAGGGTGGAACAGGAGCGTTGAGATGAGAGACCACGGAGTCTAATGACAGCCCCTGGGGGTAGCAGGAGTTTTCTGGGACTGGGATGAGAGACCACGGACTGGAATGACAACCCCAGGGTGGAACAGGAGCGTTGAGATGAGAGACCACGGAGTCTAATGACAGCCCCTGGGGGTAGCAGGAGTTTTCTGGGACCGGGATGAGAGACCACGACTGGAATGATAGCCCAGGGTGGAGCAGGAGTGTTCAGGGACTGGAATAAGAGACCACAGAGTCTAATGACAACCCCTGGGGGTAGCAGGAGTCTTCTGGGCCTGGGATGAGAGACCACAGACTGGAATGACAGCCCCAGCATGGAACAGGAGGGTTCAGGGACTGGAATGAGAGACCACGGAGTCTAATGACAGCCCCAGGGTGGAGCGGGAGTGTTCAGGGACTGGAATGAGAGACCACAGAGTCTAATGACAACCCCTGGGGGTAGCAGGAGTTTTCTGGGACTGTGATGAGAGACCACGGACTGGAATGACAACCCCAGGGTGGAACAGGAGTGTTCAGGGACTGAGACAAGAGACCACGGAGTCTAATGACAGCCCCAGGGTGTAGAAGGAGTTTTCTGGGACTGAGATGAGAGACCACAGAGTGGAATGACAACCCCTGGGTGTAGAAGGAGCATTAAGGGACTGAGATGAGAGGCCCCAGAGTGGGAGGACAGCCCCTGGGTACAGCAGGAGTTTTCTGGGACTGGGATGAAAGACCACAGAGTGGAATGACAACCCCAGGGTGGAACAGGAGTGTTCAGGGACAGGAATGAGAGTCCCCAGAATGGAATGACAGCCCCAGGGTGGAAAACGAGTGTTCAGGGACTGGAATGAGAGACCACAGAGTCTAATGACAACCCCTGGGGGTAGCAGGAGTTTTCTGGGACTGGGATGAGAGACCACGGACTGGAATGACA
>NW_015172576.1:10256-52204 GCF_001447785.1 Gekko japonicus
CAAGCATGGACGGCTTCAAAAGGGAATTAGATAAGCATATGGAGCAGAGGTCCATCAGTGGCTATTAGCCACAAGGTATAGATAGGGACTCTGGGGCAAGTGATGCTCTGTCTTCTTGGTGCTTTTGGGGGGGGGTCAACAGTGGGAGGGCTTCTACTGTCCTGGGCCCACTGGTGGACCTCCTGATGGCACTTGGCATTTTTGGCCACTGTGTGACAGAGTGTTGGACTGAATGGGCCTTTGGCCTGATCCAACATTGGCGTCTCTTATGTTCTTAAGTGAAGGTTGCGGTATAAATCCAAATCTCTTCATCTCCTTAAAAGCTCTTAAATTTGAATTTTTTATTATTGTATTTTATGTCTGACTAAACCATATGCTGGTCTAAAGACTGTAATACTACTACTACAGTATAAGAGTTATAATGGAAAATGTTGGAAATATCAAAGTATAGGTGCAACGTTTTATCATATGTTATGTAAGAAAGCAAGACAATATTGGATAAAGATCCATGAAGAGATTAAAAAACACACTAAAATTTAAGTTCCTGATGGACCCAAAAAATACGCTATTAAAACAGGACTACTCTCCATATGAACCCCGGAGAACTTTACACTCTTCTGATCAACATCTCCTTAGCTTTTTCAGCCCTCACCACCCTGGCCTGGTGGAACATGCTCCCTGTGGAATCTAGCACAGTTCCAT
Organism: Gekko japonicus; assembly: GCF_001447785.1. Classification (NCBI taxonomy): domain Eukaryota; kingdom Metazoa; phylum Chordata; class Lepidosauria; order Squamata; family Gekkonidae; genus Gekko; species Gekko japonicus. Next base: position 10,959 of record NW_015172576.1, read on the forward strand.
AGGGCTTGTAAAATGGAGCTGTTTCACCAGGCCTTTGGTTGAGGCAGCAGGCGTTCAATCCTGTCCAATCCTTCCTGTCCTGTCCACAGCGCTGTCTATGACCTTCTTCAAGTGCTGTACTGTTTTGGATATCATTTAGGCACTGGAGTCTTCTGGAATGGCTACTTTATAAGCCATGGGACCTGATTTTTTACCTACTATTGTTATTTGTTTTACTGCTTTTACTGCTATTGTTTTTATGTTGTGAGCCACCCCAAGTCAATTTTTTGGGTATGCCCAGAACTGATGGAATGTAAAAACAAATTGAGTACGCAACAATGGTAAAACTAACATCTTATTTACATAATAGATCGAATTCAAAATTTCAAGGAAAATAGCAGGTACTTTTTTACTATATAGCTGAAAATTAAGACTAAATTGTTAAAGTGGAGAGTGATTAAGAGATAATCAGGCAATATATCTTTGTAATAATGAAATGTTAAAGATAAAACAGAAGTGAAATTTTATACTATATAAAAATAAATCTTATGCAACCAAGTAAAACCTGATTGACAACTGTAATAAATAGATGTGTTTAGTATTGTAGTTTATGTAGGAATTAGATATGGTAAATAAAATAGATGACTACAGATGATTGTCTATGTTCATGTCTATGGTTATGTCTGTGTTTGTGTGACAATCCTCTATATCCTATGTATATTTACAGTAATGTACTGTATATTTGTTTGTAAAAATAAAAGTGTGTCAAAAAAGTGCAGCACGTCACAGATGTGCTTCTGAATATCATTTCAGATCTCTCTACATAAACCTGTTTATTCAGTGATACACTACAAGAAAGGAACTCACAAGAATTATCTTCTTTTCCTGTGGTATCTCTCATTCCATACTATTCTCCTGTTGCATCTGTTCACTCTGCTCTGCTGCAAGGAAGCTAACCCAAGGTAATGGGAGAATGCAACAATGAAACAAAAATGCACCAAATTCAGGGCATGGAGGCGTGAATGCAAAGACTATGCACTTAATCATGCCTATACCTTAAAAAATTAAATAAAAGCAAACAGGTGGAATCTGCAGTTTGGAATTCCTAAAATTATATGCATACAGGCTTTATAGGTGTGCAAGTTTTTTTTCTTTCTTTGTTCCTTTTGTAATTTAAATTATAACCATCTAATAAAATGTTTATTTAGAAACAGAAAATACTGTTAGGCTCTCTTAACCACACAACTTTTGTCATAGGTGGTCTCTTCTTGTTCTGAAATGATTTTTTTGCTGAACTTCCATCTGATTTCTTTATACAATTCTGAATGAACTCATTTATTTGCAGTTAAATCCCCAAAATAAAGGACTGCTGCCTAGTTATTGAAGAATGCATTATTCTCAAAGCTAGAGAAACACATTCACATTTGGAAGGTAAGATCAAACATTCAGAACTCACGTTCTGGCTGAACAGAAGTCAGACAACCAGAGTTCAATCATTTGTACATAGCTGCCCTTCAGTCTTTATGATTCAGAATGCCTTCAACTTCTATAAGCAGCTTCTCTTCAGATTTAATCTACACTCCCACAAATATGGGAGGGTTCATTTACAGAGCTCAGTCGACTCCCCACATCTTGCCCAGCTCTGAATACTACAGCAGACAACCTGCAGTTTGTGTCCCGCGGCTCAGGTGGTTTTTCAATAAGAGCAAGCCTATTTGCTTTTAAAGCCCAACAATGTAACAATGTTCAGTCTTCCTTAGTAGCCTAAACATTCTCTCTTTCCCCTTCAATTCCTATCCACACTGCCTTATGGTCTTAAATTGAAAATCACTTTTAAAAGTTTCGTCACTCCACTTTCAGGCTAAAGTTTCCAGTCCTTAACAATAAGGTTCTTTCCCCACACGCAGCAAAAATAATAAGCACACAGGACCCCGACCCCGCAAAAAAAAAAAAAGACCTCTCCCCCCCACTGTACAGCACACTCCACCCACCCAGCTCCCGTCCCATCCGCAATGTGGGCGTCCTAGCCGCATCCGCCTCTTTTATAGCTTCCTGGGGCCCGCCCCAACCCTTATTCGATGCCTATCTCGTTCAGAGAGACGAGAGCGAGGCTAGTGGGAAGGGTCTTCGTTTCAGTCGTTACCAAGAGTTCACCTCCAAGTGCCTGAATCGAAGTCGAAGAATAGAAATCAGGCAATACGTTAGACAGACCTCGATGGGGCTTGGCGTCAGAGGGCCGGTCTCCTTGATCCGCGCCAAAATTCAAGTAAAAGGAGGAGGAGAGAGAGCGGTTGGGATCTAAGTTGCCGGTAGGATTTCCGCATAAATGCCGTCCTGGTAAGACAGCCTCGCGTTAAAAGGTGAGCTTTCTGTTGGCTAGAGCACAGTAGAGAACTCTAATTCTACTCGTGGTTTTTTATTCTTGCTTGGGGAGAGCATCTTTCGATGGTTCCTAAAATCATGCTTTTTAAAAAACCTATTAAGAATAAATAAGCCTAGTGTGATTACTTTGTTCATTGTTACTAGAAACTATCCAAGTGTGGGTGTTGTTCCCAAACAAGTAAGCATGAGATGGCTGTTTTCCACATAACTAGCTTCGTGCTCCATACGTACATGCTTTGTAACCCACCCATGGAATTATATCGCTTTCAGTTTTGATTTGTTATGGCGTGCATACAGTAGCTCCATTTTACAGGCTAAATCTTTTATCTTCCCATTGCCATTTGTTCCCTGGCAAGCCTTTGCCTACGACTCAACATTTATTTCTTTTTAATTTATATACCTTCCATTGATGCTTAGGAGTTCAAAGTAGATTTGCAATAATAATTCATAGTATGCAGAATAATTGCTAGAGTAAAAGCTATAGTATTCCTCCAAATCACCTTAAAAGCTCCTGGTAGTTCTGAAAAGTAATTGAATTCTTACCTATCTTCAAAAAATAGAGGGGCAAACAAAATTTCTAGCTTTGTTGTGAACCATCTTGATGGCTGAGACTGGGATATAAACATTTGAAATAAATACATACTTTAAAATCTTTCGCTCACAAGTCAGTTCTTAGGATGGCTTACATTCCAGAATATGATTTGGTAAAATAAAATAATATGGAAATTCATTTAAATAATACCATATGATGTGGATCAGATAATAACAGAAAATCATAGGAATGATAAACAGCATTAAAACAGTTCTGCAACGGTAGAAAGAGTAAAAAAAATGAAATTTTAGCAACGGTAACTAAACCTTATTAAAAGCAAAGGAAAATAAAAACTTAAATTGGTTTATGTACTCTTCAGTGGCATATGTAAATATAATGGGCTCTAGAGAGGTACAGAATTTTTCATCATGAGTGTGTTTAGGATTGCAGTGCAGTCCTAGGCATCTCTACTGAGAAGTGAATTTGTGATGTTCAGTGGGCTTATTTCCAGGTAAGTGTACATAGGATTGCACCTTTAGTCTCATTGCAGTTTCTCCAAGAACAGGTGCAGAGCCCTGCTGTTCATTGTTACTAGAAACTATCCAAGTGTGGGATTGGTTCCCAAACAAATAAACATGAGATGGCTCTTTTCCGTGTAACCAATCATTGTGCCTCAAACTTTCATGTTTTGTAACCCACAGAATTATATGTATTTTTCAGCATTTAGAAGAAGCTTTGCCTGTATCCTCTTGGGATACTGAATAACAATGCATATCAAGTCGATTGTCCTCGAAGGGTTCAAGTCCTATGCTCAAAGGACAGAAGTTAATAATTTTGACCCACTATTCAATGCCATTACTGGCTTAAATGGAAGTGGCAAATCCAATATCCTGGACTCCATCTGTTTCTTACTGGGTATTACCAATCTATCGCAGGTAAGCCTACACCTTGGATATCTACTGCCATCAACCCTTGTTTCCATTAATAACTCTGTGTTTTATGGTGAGCTTCAGCTTCAATGTAAAGTGTTCTTTGGTGTAGCTTCACTTTTTAAAAAGAGAGAGAGAGAGGCATTGGGAAGTGTCACAATCATTGATTATTCAGAATGTGTGTTATTGAACTGTGATATGAAACCATTGGACAGTACTTGGACCAGGGAGAATAAGTGAAAGTTTTGCCAAAAATTTCTTGTTTTGAAAAAAGACATCTTACCATAGCAATGTGATTGCAGATGACATAAATGTTGTTGTCTGACAGACAAATCTGCAAAAAAGGGTGCTCCATCAAAAAAACCAGACTTTATGGAGGTGTGTAGTTTTGAGGACAAAAATGTCATTTGTAATATTATGATGGGTGAGAGGTGCAAACTTGCACTTGAAGAAGAGTAATGGCAGTTAACTGTGTTGTGCTAATGTGCCCCACTGTTGCCCTTTAGTAGAAACATTTGCTTGCTTGTACAGTGGCTGAGAAACAGCCTTATATTGCACGTGATGCAGTGCAGTGCAGATTGTGTGAGAAATTACTCCGTAAATAGGTTTCTTTTTCTAGTTCAAGGTATCTCGACAGGTTAGAGAGAAAATAATTTATTGTCATATCATATCTGATTTTAGGGGATGGAACCCCTAAATGTGAGATGTGGACAACTCCCCCCTCCCGTTTTTATTTATATTGAATGATTCTTAGTCTTGCAGTGTTAAAGCATTTTTTAAAAGCTATCGATCTGTACTTAACTCTTTCTATTAGGCATCCATATTATCCCATTAGAAAAACAAATAAATGAGCCAAAAGCGGCAGCAGTGTATTGATTTTTATGGGGGCCCTTGAGGCAACTTGAAATCTCTCGCACCTGAAGCATGCACATGCTCGCTCTCTCCCTCCCCCTGCTAATGTCCAGTCTGAAGAAGTGTTCTGGGGAGCTTGGAGGCTTGCTTCCTACTCTGCAACTGTCGAATTCATTGCTCACCTTTACCATGGTGAGGATTGGTCCAAACAGTTGCCACAGTAAATACCTGTAGCTCATGGGCCTCAGAGCTCTTTGTGGGCTCCGGGGATAGTTTTGCTGCACACAGGCTCCTGCTCCCTCTTGCATGCCTGCAATGGTACCCCGAGGCCCAGCAACCAATAGAAAGTGGTATCCAAAAGAAGGACGATTTGCTGGCAGAACAAGGATCAGCAGCGGGGGCTGTGGATACCCCAAGAACATATTCAATGAACAGTGTAAATAACTGCCTGGGATTAGGTAGCCTATTGCTCATTTAACATGTCACACCGTTAATGCTGATGCTTTGTTTCGGCTCTGTTTCAGGATTTCCGCCGGCCAACATCTCATTACATTGGGTGTCCCGTCCTGTGGATTGTATCGATTTATCTTGTGTAATCTGCCTCGAGTCTCAGTGAGAAAGGCAGACTATAAATAGTGTAAATAAATAAAAAATACTTGGTGGTATTTTAAATGGGTCTATCAAAAGGCACTGCACCGCATTGTTTTTTTAAATTCAGAGGTTCTAGAAATTTGTATCATTACCTTTATTAACATTACTTTTATTGTCATCTTCTTCCCCATGAGCTGTGTAAATTTTTTTTTTAACTGCTGGGTTAATATCCAAGTAAGAGTACCTGAGACCATCACACCAGTTGATATCAACGTAAGCTACTGCTCAGAATTTTTAGGTGCAGCTCTGTAGTTTAAGGGTGTCGATCCTGGCCCTGACCCGGATAGCCCGGGCAAGCCTAATCTCATCAGATCTTGGAAGCTAAGCAGGGATGGGAGACCTCCAGAGAATACCAGGGCTGGGAGGCAGAGGCAGGCAATATCAAGCCAGTGGGAGTCACCAGCAATGCTCCCTCTAAGCTTTGGAGTCTTGTGAGCAAAAATTCTACTTTGTGAGCTACTGGCATTGAAGTTGTGAGCGAGCGATTTGGCCACTGCATACATTAGTTTGCTCTGCAGCCCTCCTTCCTGAGCTAAGACAGAAATGTGTGAGCCGGAGGCTAAAAAACTGTGAGCTAGCTCACACTAGCTCAGCTTAGAGGGAACACTGGTCACCAGAGGTTGCCATGACTTCCAAGCATGGGGGACACACACATACACAAAGTACAAAAATACCCCCCCACACACACACCTGATGGAAATAAAGGCTTCCTTAATATTTTCAGGTACGAGCTTCCAACTTGCAAGATCTTGTTTATAAAAATGGCCAGGCTGGAATTACTAAGGCTACTGTATCCATCAGCTTTGATAATTCTGACAAGAAGCAGAGTCCATTAGGATTTGAGAATCATGATGAGATTACAGTCACAAGACAGGTGAGCCAGTTTTAGGTATTTGCAGATTCTATGCATCTTGTATCCTGAACAGAAAATTGCACCAAAAAAGAAATGCTAGAGAGAGATTGCAGAATTATTATTTTGTGTAGAAGTAGCCAGGCGTGCCACATATTTACTTTGTTTTCCTAAATAACGAGCCCTTTCTTTTCCCTGTTTAAGGTGGTGATTGGAGGCAGAAATAAATATCTAATCAACGGTGTGAATGCAAACAGCACTAGAGTGCAGGATCTTTTTTGCTCTGTTGGACTGAATGTCAATAATCCTCATTTTCTTATAATGCAGGTACAGTATGTATGTTTGTAAATCTACTACTTGTTCTCCCTCCCTTTCCTGTTGTGTGAAGTGTTTAAGAATTTGCAGGAAGGGGCTTTACACCTGCTCTCCTCGGTGTTGTATAAAGAAAGTATGGCGATCTGAGCACATGCATTTTCTTGAATGCTTTGGGGAGAGTATCAGCAGTTTCAGTACTGATTTCTGAGGATGCTTTATAATGAACCAGCCCTACTCTCCAACTGCCATCTATTGAAGTGAACACTGTGAACTTAGCAGGGCTTACAGGAAAACAGTTCAGTGTGAATTGTCTTGCAAGTAGGAAATCAAACATCAGTTGGCAGATGTTTGAAAAGCGTTCTGCCAGTTAATTCTTAACAAAAATATAAAATACATTTTAAATGGACCAATTTATTTGAGTAACACGTCTCAACAGCCTTTTAAATCATTAGCTCTGAAACTAACCTTTTAAAACATTCAGGGAGGAAAATAAGATCAGCATTTCCTTGGCATAATAGGTGTTTGAAGCACTGGGGGTGCAGTGATTTCAACAGATCTAATATAATAGTGAGGTTTGTTTACCAGGAGTATTAAGTCCACCTAGGTCTTGGCTACCAGTGGTCCTCCTTTGGGATCGATTCCCCACCCTGTAACATTGTGCCCCACCTACCCAGCAAGGGGGTCCCAGAGTTCACGATGATTAACCTGGTGGTTCTCAGACATATATTTTAGAGTACAAATAATGTCTGTCACATATATTGATCGTTCCGTGTAAGAAAAAAGTATAAAAGTGTGTGATATTAACAGATGGTTATTTTGCCTCTCTGTTGGTAGGGACGGATTACCAAAGTACTCAATATGAAACCTCCAGAGGTAATGTTCTTGTTCAGTTACATATATCTGTATAACTTTTTCGAGGTTGCCCTTGATCTCATCTCAGGTTGTAATATGTTCTCTCCCCTGCCCCCAGATTTTGTCTATGATTGAAGAAGCAGCTGGCACAAGGATGTACGAGTGCAAGAAAATAGCTGCTCAGAAAACCATCGAGAAAAAAGAAGCAAAACTGAAAGAAATTTGCACGGTACTCAGTGTTTGCCTTAGTGGCTCCTTGCATTTTGTACTGAATTTGCACAGGTGAAACGGCTGTTAAAATTCCTTAAATTGGGACTGACTTTAATTGTTCTCCCTCCCTTTCCTGTGGTATTAGCTGTTTAAGAACCTGCAGGATTCCTCTTAAAGAGGAACAAAAGTTACTTTGTGTGATCCTTTCCTCCTTTGAACTGACTGGCATCTTGAAAAAATGTCTTATTTCTTTCTCGTTAAGCTGTATTGCTGCCTACTTGTTTAAGGTATTAAGAGAGTGCTTGTGAATCCAAACCACTTACATTCTGCTGTTTATTGACAGATTTTGGAGGAAGAAATCACACCCACCCTGCAGAAACTGAAAGAGGTATTTCTTATTTGAAAAGAAATGGTTTGGTCTTCCCGCTCCTCTGCAACTTGGATGTGTGTTAACAGAAGTTCTACGTTATTGAGAAAGTCTGTTGTTTTGGTAAAGCTTAAAAACTCGTCATGTTAACATGAGGCCCGACAAATCCCAGATGTTACCTTGTCATGGCACCTAGAAATTTCATTGTTGTGCCACTGAAAAGTGGGCCTTACTCCCACATTTTTGGTCTGGCTCCTAAAGCCAAAGAACTTTGTCAAGGCTTGTGTTAATTTTTTTTTTTTTTTTGGTTAAACCTTATTAGTAATATCCTTGACACATGGCAAGAGTTCCATGGGTTCAGTCCTGCTTGTCTCTACGCAAAGAGCTTGGCATAAAACTGCTCCATGAGAGACAGAACTACATGCAGACAACAGTTGCTGGATGCTACAGTGTGTGATCAAGAAGGTTCTGTCCTTAAAATGATCACACTTTCTGGTGGGCTGTGCACATGCTTACCTGGTCATTACTGGGGCCGGTAATGTGAACTTTCATACGAAATACATCAATATAGCTTGAGTATTGCTGGCCATATCTTTCCCTTTGTGTATTCCTTTGGTTTGTACTATCAACAAATGATAGCTGACATGTATTGGTTGTCTTCTTCAGGAACGATCCTCCTACTTGGAATACCAAAAGGTGATGCGAGAGACAGAGCATCTGAGCCGCTTGTATGTTGCATATCAGTTTGTGTTAGCCGAAGAAACCAAGGCCCATTCTGCTGATGTGCTGAAGGAAATGGAAGGCACCACTGCAAAATGTAAAGAAGAAATAACTGAGAATGAGAAGGCTGTGAAGGAACTCAGCAAAGAAATAGCTGCAATGGAAAAGAAAAGGGATCAAGTAAGAACACTTAAAAGTTCTTAAATGCCAATGCAAGTAATAAGCATCATTTTGCCTCTGAATTAGGTATAGGAACAGGCAATAATAAATGTTTTGTTGCCATATAATTTGAGAATTACTTTAGTTCATCAGATGGAATAACAGTTGATAAGAAACATGCACTCTGTGCCTACTTGAGTAGTTCTTTTGCAGCAGCTTAGCAGTAGAATTGTGTGTGTGTGTTCAGTCCTTGGACTCTGTTTAAGGGAGCGTGGATACTTATTGGTGAAGAAGAGTTAAGCTGGATAGTTAGGCCTGGGGCAAGTTTGGCTTGACATAAGGCCCCACTTTATAATTTTGACTCAAGTGGCCTGAAATCATCTTTTCCAACCAAAGTTGAGCATCCCAAAACTGTTTTGAATATATCTCCAAGCACAATGTTATGAAAATTTGAAAATATATTTGACCAATTGGCCTAGTAATAAATAAGACACTTATAAAATGTGCTGATTTTCCAAGAGAAGTTCCATTTTGGATGAGAAGCTACCTGTCTTCAGAATTCTACACTATGATGTATTACATCTCTTTTATTTTCTTTTTAAGACCCCCGAAGGGGATTTTTTTATTTTTTATAGTACTACATAAACTACAAAGAAAAGAAGGGAAGGGGAGCTACAACTAAGGAGAAAGAAAAGTAACCCACACTAAACTAAAAACCCAAGAGTAGGAGATCATTACCCTGTTAAACTGCAGTTAGTAATGGAAAAAAATCTGTTAATAAACAATATACTTTGTGAGATCCTGTCTTTCTAAGCTTATGTGTTAGTTTATTACTTGTTATGAGAAGATTTCCAGAGCATCTTCTCCAGCTCTCTTCGTAAGGGCAATTTTCAGAGTCCTTCCACCTTTACATCTATGCTAATTCTCTCTAAAGTCTTGATGGCTTCTTAGACGTTCACTCGAAATTCTGCAACCCTCCTCTGTCTCCAAAGGGATAACACCACCAATCTTAAGCCTCTTCCTTCTTGGTCTCATCCTCGGGGCCCAGTGGCATCTCACAGGCTTCTTGATCTTGAGGTCAGGCCCTCTGTTCCATCTTTTCTGCTATTGTTGCCAACTGCAGCTGCCAGGACACGAGTTGTTGATTTATCTTGGCAAGCTGATGGTTAATACCAACAAGTTGCTCAAGAATCTCATTCTGCTATGAGTTCTATAACTTTCACTTCCCTTCTTCTCGGAGTTGTTTTCGCTGACTTTTTTGGAGTGTCCGCCATTTTTACACTTTAATTCCAATATAAAATCATTTTCTCCCCGGCTCTGAAAATCGCTTACACGCTGTTTAGTTGCTTAAATACTCATGGATATCTCCCACAGCTTTTCGCTTCCAAGTATCCGTTTACAATTGTCTCTTTCTCTCTCCCTCCTCTGCGTATCTAAATGCGTCAGAGAGGTCTCCCTCTCTCAACACGATTCCAGTCACTCGAGGTTGGGGGGGGGGATTTTCGCTTCAAAGTGTCCGTTTACAATTGTCTCTCTCTCTCCTCCCTCCTCTGCTTATGCAAATGCGTCCGAGAGGCGTCCCTCTCAGCAGGATTCCAATCGCTCAAAAGGTTTCGGAGGGGGAGGGATTTACGCTTCTGGTTACGGTTTGCTCATTTTAACTCACAGTTCATTGTTTCTTAACCACGCTCGTAATCGCTCCCTCGCCAGATCTCCTGCGCTTGACTGGGTCGGCACATCTTGTGCCTCGCTAAGAGGACACAGACAGCGTGGGGGGAGGACCGTCAGGGCGGAGGGCAGCCTCAATTTCCCTGCAGATAGCAGGAAAAGAGGCTCACACTCAAAAGCCCTATAGCCTGGGGGCCCTCCCTGACCCCCCGTGGAGGCACCGATCCAGTGGCTCCCCTCCACTGCTGTGTGGAGCGCCCTCCCCGAGCCTCGGGAAAGGCGTCCGCCATCGTTGCGCCGTAAACCCCGCCTCTATTACATCTCTTTTCCATATAAAATGTCACAATCTGTGACTTTTACCAATGCCAAGACACTCCCTTTGTAGGTTTTTTTAATACTTCATGTTTAAATTAGAAAAGATCTTTTCCTCTGAAAAGTCGAGCATCTTGTGTTTTCCTAAACTATTTAAAGTGCTGTTCTTTTAATTTTAAAATAATCCTTAATTAAATCTTCTTTGGACTTTTATGTTAATTGGCTGTTTTTGGCAAATGAATGTTTCAGAAAAACAAACAGCATAAAGTAACGCAGAATATTTAGATAGAACCTATATCTAGTAAACACATGCCAGCAAGAAGCCCATTAACTGATGGGAATATTTGAAATATGAAGCATTTTGTGAAATGATTGTCTAGTGTTTTGAGACATGCAAATAGTGGAAAGGATGAAGGGAAAAGATTTTTTTATTTTCTGCTGCCGCAATGGCTCTGAACTGTGCATCAAGAGAAAGTTTTTCTTTACTGCTTTTTTTCTTGGGGCATTTGAGAGCTCTTTCCCAGGGGGAGGGGGTCAGGTTCTTCACTTTCTGGCAGTAGTGCTTTTGCCTGTACTGGTGAAACGTATTAGGAGAAGGTGGTAGACATACGTGTACAGGCATCTCAGTTTTTTAAAATAAAGTTTGGTTCTACATTTAAAAATATTTGCAGGAATTTGGTAGTGTGCTTCGTGCGTTGGAAGATTCTCTTACAGAAGTTCAGAGACTGGATATCAAAGTGCAAAGCACTCTGGATATCAAAAAGCAGAATCTGCAAAATGAAGGAAAAAAGCATAAAGAGCTTGTTAAAAACATGGAAGAGGTAAGAATGATAGAGTAACCATTTCAGTTACAAACTGTACTTCATTTCATACACTCAAATAAGCAGGTCTGCAGGGCATAGTTAAATATAGTCACAGTATGCTATTTCTAGTGCTATTTTTTAAAGTTAGGAATCTGAAGCATACATAGTTGAGAAATAATTCCTATCAAATTCAATAAGAGTCACGTCTTAAAAGGGATGCTTCAAGTACACTTGAGCGTATCCACTGGGATTTTGGATTGCTTTTCCTTTGAACCGTAGATTCACCGCTGCCATTTCACAAACTGATTTTGAAAGCCCCTTCATTTCAAAAGTGGTTTGACTATGGAGCACTGCAGACTGCCGTTTGCAAAACATGCTACCCTCTTTGGTGTACAGAGCTCTTTGTGTAGGTCCTCGGCATCCCCACAATGGTTCAGACTGGACAGTGCATGTTGTCTTGGTGCTGGTGTGAACTTGGCAAGATGGCTGTTTGGCTTCTTTTTAATCAGGTTTCTGTGGTTTCCGATTCCCAAAAATTGTGTTGTGGCTTCTTGTGTGTTTGAGCGCCTGTAAAATTATTTTAAATTATATTGTCTTAAATAGATGGCTTAACATGTAAGCTCTTTTTCGTTTTAGGATTCTAAAGCTTTGGTGGCAAAGGAAAAAGAAATAAAGAAGATAGCCGATGCCCTGAGTGCTCTTCAAGAGGCTAGCAATACAGACATCGTGGCTTTGGCTGCTGCAGAGAAACACTTCAAAGCTGTGTCTGCTGGCCTGTCCAGCAGTGAAGATGGGGAGGATGCTACTCTTGCCGGGCAGATGATGGCTTGTAAGAACAATATAAGCAAAGCAGAAACTGAAGCTAAACAGGTACAGACTTTCCCAGGACACCTTAAAGCAGGGGTCCCCAACCTTTTTGGAGCCTTTAGAGTTTCAAGATGTGGTGGTGACACCCCCCCCCCCCCAAACCCCAGAGGTGGCCGCAGAAAGTGGAGTCAGATTCAAAATGGCTGCCACAGGAAGTAGAGCCAAATGGAATACCTCCCGGGAAGAAGAGAATCCGGAAAGGGAAATGGAACCACACACTGACTAAGGAAAATTACCAGTCCTCCTGATTCCCCAGTGAAAAACCTTTTTCATTTGAATGAGGGGAGCCAATAATAAGTTACGTTTTAAAGGGGTCACACCCATTTTCTGAAAAGCTTGGTAAGTGCCAAAGGAGGCACTGGCAGATGCAATGGCATCCGCTGGCACCATGTTCGGGAACCCTGCCTTAAAGGGTAAAGTTTATTGTGTCATGAGCTTTTTATAGGGTTGCATCTGATGTCGTAGGGGAGTTAACCTCTCTCAGTTGTGTGTCCTGGAGTACTCTAGGATACATCAGTATAGGGAGGGTTGGGAGTTGGAGTTACTGTGGTCTGTAGTGACTCTGTTCCCCTTGCGTGATGCTGTGTTCAGGAAACTTCTGGTTTAGAAGCTATGTACCCATTTTGGGGCTGCAAGACAGGATTGGGTTTCTGTTGGTTACCCCCCAATTGTCTCCCTGCCAGAGCTCATGCCTCCATCAGGAACTTGGGGGTGGGTGTCTTAAGGTACTTCAGCATTCGTGCTGAGGTTTCCTAGTCAAGAGCCATGCTCCCTCTAAGCTGTGGGTTCTTGTGGGCAAAAATCCTACTTAGTGAGCTACTGGCATTAAAGCTGTGAGCAAGCGATTTGGCTACTGCATACGTTAGTTTGCTCTGGAGCCATCCTTCCTGAGTTAGGACAAGAATGTGGGAGCTGGAGGCTAAAAAACCGTGAGCTAGCTCCCACTAACTCATCTTAGAGGGAACACCGGTCAAGAATGGCTCCGGATTTCTTGTCTTATGACAACTATGAACCTATCTGAAGTAATAACTGGCCCCGCACACTCTGTGGATCACACTGTTGTTATGGTACTTTGATAGAAGCAGGAAGAAGTGAACTGAAAGTGGAGGAATAAGTTCACAGTTTTTTGTTATAGACAGATGAATATCTGCTTGGGTTTAGACCTACAGGGATATTAACATTCTGCAGGAGTGGGAGACCTATTAAAACGATCTCCCTCCAGAGCCAGATGGTTTTATGGTGGCTGCTGGTGATTTTCCTATTGATATGGCCAATGCCCCGGTTGACTTCTGGAATAAGAAAATGACTTGGTTTGTTGACGTAATTGTTCCTAGACACCCTGTCTCAGAGTTCAAGCAAATAGCTTGGTCTACTGAGAGGTTGCAGGGATGAAAGGACAAGGGAGGCAGCTAGAGCGACAGTGAGGGAAGACTCATGATTAATCTCAGAAGACACAGGCTAAAGCTCGCTTCAGAGCTTGCTCTGTGGCGGTGATGGAGGCAAAGAAGCAATAATTTCCTGCCAGAGCAGTTCCAGGTGGTTCAGAGGCCTACTGAGATCTGGTCTACAGAAGGAGGTGAACTGCTTCTTGGCCTACTGTGAGTGTTTTTGCTCAGCACTTCGCATATAAAAATCTCTCCCATGCATACCAACTTGGACTGTACATTAGCAGTGACCGAGTCAGAATGTTCCCAGGTGCCAGGTTGTCCAACTGCTTGGATACTCTGATGGTGCAGACAGGATCTTTGGATGCTTGAAGCCTATCATTTGCTTGTATCAATCTTGCCCTTCCAGGCAGCTTAAATCTGCTGGGAAGGGGGTGACTGAGATCAAGAGGCAGTTAATGCCTCTTTAAGAGTGGAGGGTGGTCGCCACAGCATTCAAACAGGCTGTGGTGCATCCACTACTAAAGAAATCTATGGTAGACCCAGGTGACGTGGATAACTATCAACCCAACTCGAATGTACCATTCTTGAGCAAGGTGATTGAATGGGTGGTGGATGGACAACTTCCCGTTTTCCAGGATGTAGCGAACTATTTGGATCTTTTCCAGTCTGGCTTAAGGCCTGGACATAGGACTGAAACAGTTCCATGGTCACCCTGTTGGATGACTTGCGCCTGTAGATGAAAGGAGGAGTATGACTGTGACATAAGAAGAGCCTTGCTGGATCAGACCAATGCTCCATCTAGTCCAACATCCTATTTCACACATTGGCCAACCACTTACTCTGAGGCCTTCCCCTGATGTTGCCTCCTGGCACTGGTATTCAAAGGTTGACTGCCTCTGAATGTGAACATTCCCTTTAGTCACCATGGCTGGTAGCCACTGATAGACCTATCCTCCCTGAATCAACATCATGAGATTGGTTATTCTGCTTGTAATGCCAAATAAGTTACCTGATTCTGAATAGTAACCGCATGTTCATTAGGAAAGAAGTGGATCAGTAAAACTGTCATGGACTTCCTTTGCAGGCTCAGATGAAGTTGAGACACGCCCAACAAGAGCTAAAGACCAAACAGGCTGAAGTGAAAAAGATGGACGCTGGTTACAAGAAAGATCAAGACACGTTTGAAGCTGTCAAAAAGCAGAAAGAGAAACTAGAGCATGAAATGAAGAAGCTCGACTACGAAGGTTTGTTTCATCAACTGAATGACAATGTACAGTTTGAGGATCGGGAAGGGGAGGTACCAAGAATGAGTAAGGACCCTGTGATTCTGAGAAACTGGGACTTTGCCATGGATTGCAGGCTGCTGGAAAAGGAGACACTACAAAAATATATGGGGGCTTTTTACAGGCAGGGTTCTTGTATGTGTGGGCCAGCACATACAAACTGAAACATCATGAGAGCTGCATGGAATTCTCCAAGACTCACATCAGATCTATTCTAAATTCTGTCCTAGTCTGATTTGTGTGCTGTGGTGCTTAAATAAAAGTTGCCACTGGTTTATACATTCTACCCTATATAATATTGAGCATTTTCTCCTAAAAATCTTGTGGTGAGCCTTGTAAACGTTGAGTGAATTGTCTTTGTTTGGTTGTTCTAGACAAAAAAGAAGAAAACCTTCTCCAAAAACAGAGAGAGCTTTCTCGTGTGGTGAACCAGCTGAGAGAGTCCTACGAAGCATTGATGGCCAAATTCCCCAATTTACTTTTTGAATACAGGTAAAACTCAGTATTGTCTGCCTTCTTAGTTTGTTTTTAAAGCATTGAAGCTGAGCAGAAAAGAAATTCAGCAGTCTGGTATCACTATTGTAGTTTAGAAATTATTCATTTGGCAAGATACTGTAGACAAATGATGCCAGTTGATTGATGAGTCTTAACCCAACTTATCTGAACCCCTCACCCAGAGGATTAACCCTGAGGAGATCCGTGTCTCAGGTCTTCAGGTGTTCACTAACAGGGATTCTTCAAGTGATTAATATCTCTTTTCTCCTACCCAGTATCATTTTGACCTTTGGAACAAGTAGTTAAAGATGAATGTTTTGGAGCATAAACAGTGTGATTGTTCCCTCACCTCACAGATATGAAATGGTGGGACTAGAGATGTAAAATTTCTGGAAATTTTGAAGCTCGGAAAAAACCCCGTTTTTTTTCCGTTTTTTCCCGGGGAAAAACGGACATTTTCAGAAAAATTGGAAAAATGCTACATTAGCATTTCTTTTGTCTTTTCTAGTTTGAAAGTCATTCTGTTACTTCAGGAACATAAAATATGACTATGGACATTTTTACTTGTCATGAAATTATCACAACTAGCATATTAAAAATATAGTGTATCCAAACAATTATTACAGAATACCCACCCACATGCAAAAACAAAACTGAAACTTTTTTATTTTCTTCTGACAATCGCACCTCCTAAAGGAAGAAATGCATCTTGTTCTTGCATTGGAGAATTCAGTTTGTAACCTAGGACTTGCTTGTCCTCAGTGCACAGAAATTACATCAATCTGATACCATATATATATATATTTTAGAAATGATTTGGAAAATATTTGAACACCTGGTCTTAAAATATTTTATTCATTATGTTAAAACGTTCCATAATCAATTTTTTTCTTTTCTTTTTTCAATTTTTCAGAAAAAAACAAAAAAGGCTTCAGGAAAAAAACGGGGGGGAAAGGTTTTCCCCCCGAATTTTTCCGGTTTTTTCCCAGGCCTTCACATCTCTAGGTGGGACTACTGAGGCATCTAGAGTAGGGATCTCCCAATTTTTTTAAGCCTGTGGGCACCTTTGGCATTGTGGTGTGGCATGGAATGGTGGGCGCAACAATGAAATTGTTACCACAAAATGGCTGCCACAGGAGGCGGAGCCAGCCACAGAATGATTGCCACGGCTTAACTTCAGTCACTCAGTGCAGATCCTTCTGCTGTGGTAGCAGCTGTTGCCAAAGCAAGATTTAAAAGAATTTGTGCAGCCAGTCAGGAGCCCTGCTGGGCAAAAGCCCTGCCTGGCCCCACCTACTCCCTAAATACACTTGGCGGGCATCAGAAAATATGTCAGTGGGCGCCATGGGCCTATGGGAATCACATTGGGAGTCCCTGATCTAGAGTCTGTCCTGTATATGGATGCTTCAGGAAATAGCACTTTCACAGGTCTCATGGCATATGCGCTTCTTAAATTCATTTCACAAGCCTCCAATGCCTCACAGCAGCTTCCATGAGCTGTTAATGAGTATCCATTTGTTTTTAAGGGATCCGGAAAAAAACTGGGACCGTGGTCACGTGAAAGGGCTTGTTGCCTCTCTGATTACCGTGAAAGAGGCCTCCACAGCAACAGCACTAGAAGTGGTTGCTGGGGGCCGACTCTACAATGTTGTGGTGGACACCGAGGTATGTTTCTCGTAGATTTAACTGAATGAAAAGTATCCAGTCCCGTGAGAACTATTGCCTCTTGATGGACAATAAACCCAAGTTTACTTCTTGATGGACAATAAACCCAAGTTTACCATTGCCTTGAAAGGGAGTTGCAGCCAACCCGGCTCATGATGAATGTACTTTTACAGCGTCCCCGCAGGCTTGTCCCATTCATGTGTTACAGTTTAAGGTGTATACTTGAGAATGTGATTTGTAAATTGTCTTTTTCATGACCGTATCCATTATGAGTGAGACCCCAAGTGCAAGGATGAAGCTAGCTCATAGCATAGGTACAGGTCAAGGAGTTGGCTAATTTAACCATTAAAAGGCTTTGGTTGATTTTAAGCCTTTAATCTATCCGAAGGCATACACTAAATGGCTTGGCACTTATGTGTGGATATTTCTACCCTTCCTACTTTAGGTTACTGGCAAAAAGCTACTAGAAAAGGGTGAGCTGAAGCGTCGATATACCATTATTCCATTGAACAAAATTTCAGCAAGGTGTGTTGGGAAAGAAGCTATCAAAGCAGCCAAACACTTGGTAAGGCCTCCTTCTTAGCTACAAAATCCCCTAAGTACAGTCTCATATCAGCCTGTCTCATGCATGGGATGTGAAGCTAGCTAATCTTCTGACCATATATTTTACAGTTCTATTTTCTGTAATCTGCCTCTTCATAAGAACATAAGAGATGCCAATGTTGGATCAGGCCAAAGGCCCATCCAGTCCAACACTCTGTGTCACACAGTGGCCAGAAATACCAGTGCCATCAGGAGGTCCACCAGTGGGGCCGGGACATTAGAAGCCATCCCACTGTTGACACCCCCCCCCAAAGCACCAAGATGACAGAGCATCACTTGCCCCAGAGTCCCTATCTATACCTTGTGGCTTGTATTGTGAGAAAGGGAGAAAAGTACCTCTTTCTCTACCTGCTCTTTCCCATGCATAATCTTATAAACCTCAATCATGTCACCCCTCAGTCGTCGTTTCTCCAAGCTAAAGAGCCCAAAGCACCTTAACCTTTCCTCATAGGGAAAGTGTTCCAACCTGTTTAACTGTAGTCTTTAAGAAGCCCGTGTTACAATCTGTGTGTGTGTTTGTGTTTGATGGGAGTTGCCCTGAGCTAGGTGCAGATAACTTTGCCCATCTTCTGGATTTCATTGTCCCCATCTGAGCGATGAGTTGGTGGGAAGTCATTGGACAATTGCTCTGATCTGCTATCAGTTCTGCACGCCAGCATGCCTATTGCATCTGGATTTGAGGAATGGGAGAGAGCTCTTGAGGCAGGCTCTTTTCCCCTTCCCATCTCTTTGTGCAGTCTTAATGCTTTTTCTCTTGAATGCTAGGTTGGGGAGGGGAATGTCCATCTGGCTCTTTCCACGGTGGGATATGAATCTGAAGTGCAAAAGGCAATGGAGTATGTTTTTGGGGGCACGCTGGTTTGTGACAACATGGACAATGCCAAGAAAGTCACCTTCAACAAAAAGATAATGACAAAAACCGTCACGCTTGGGGGAGACACCTTTGATCCTCAGGGCACACTTACTGGAGGTAACTTCATCATTTGTATTATATCATACCTTTAAATACTGTATTGAAGAAACAAGTGTTTTAGGTATACAGATAGCAGATCTAGACAGCAGAAGATCTGTGACTGGCTCTTCTTTGAGATATTGCTGTAGTAATGCTGACCAGCTGCACAGGGTGGGAAAATCAGATGAGGGGGTACAGTGCAGGGTGGGGGTTAATAACTCAATGGTTTGTGGTAGGCACTTTGCTGCAGCTTGATCTGTAGCAGCTCAGCTTCTTCCTAACTCAACGGTTCTCCTCTTATAAATTATTCTGGAGCTCTTTGCTCTGTGCAAGCTAACCAATACCATCTACCATTATATCTAGTTTGACCATCCTTTTCAGAGTAACCACATTAATCTCATGTAGGTGAACTGGCCCCCTTCGTTCAAGGAAATATTTCAGTCTCTTTTCTATTCTGATCCAGGTGCACGATCACAGTCTGCATCGGTTTTGTGCAAGCTCCAAGCGGTAAAAGAGGCGCAAGAGCAGCTCGAAGCAAAGGAAGCTGAGCTGCAACTGATAGGAAAGGAGTTGTCTGGTCTGAAGGAGACGGCTGAGAAGTAAGTCCTGACCATGGTTCTCTTGGGACAGAGACGTATAAAGAGCTTCGCTTCTAAGTTCTTCTGGGGAGAAAAAGCAGGGAACAAACATTATATAGCATTTTCTCCTCTAGAGAGCGAGCTTGGTGTAGTGGCTTGCGACTCAGACCTCTGTTTGAATCCCCACTCTGGCGTGGGAGCTTTGCTGGGTAACCTTGGGCCTGCTATTCATTCTCAGTCTAGCCTACCTCACAGGGTGACTATGAGGATAAAATTGAAAAGGGGAGAATGGTGTCTGCCCACCAGCCCTTTGGGGGAAGGGTGGGATACAAATGTACTAAATAAATAGCTCAGGTCTTCAGACAGAAAACCGTGCTGCACAGGCTCATGTTCCCACACGTTTTTGTTCTGGAATCTCTCTGTAGTAATGCTACTTCTGCCCTAGTCAACTTGAAGAAAAAGAGGAGATTGGATTTATACCCTGCCCATCACTACCCAAGGGAGTCTCAGAGCAGCTTACAAACTCCTTTCCTTTCCCCTCCCCAAAACGGGCACCCTGTGAGGTAGGTGGGGCTGAGAGAGCTCTGACAGAAACTGCTCTTTTTCAAGAACAGCTGTGCCAGAACTATGGCTTGCCCAAGATCATCCAGCCAGGTGCAAGTGGAGGAGTGGGGAATCAAACCCGGTTCTCCCAGATTAGACCCCGCGCGCTTAACCACTACACCAAACTGGCTCTGTGAGTTGGTGGTGCTGAGACTTGCACCATCAACTGGATTATTAAGGAAATGTTTAACTTATCAAAACAACACTTTTTTTTTCAATTTGATAGTCTTAATTGGGAACGGCTAGTAACATCTAGTTAATTTTCTCAAAGGCCCTGCAACAGAAAGCCGCGTTGACGAGCCGAAATCCTTTTTGTCTCATGATTGTCTCCGTTAAGGTATCGTCGTCTGAAACAGCAATGGGAGATGAAATCGGAAGAAGCTGAGCTGCTACAGACCAAGCTGCAGCAAAGTGCCTACCACAAACAGCAGGAGGAACTGGATGCTCTGAAGAGAACCATCGGTGAGAGAAGGAGACCGTGGCCCAGCTAGTCTGTCAAGGCTGTAATCATGTGTAGGGGGTCAGGAAACCAGGTTTTCCCCTCAGTGCGCTTAGGGAGGAAAATAACTTTGAACAACATGCATTTAAGGGGGGGGGAAAGGTGAATAGGCTAAATCCAACCTGCAAAGTTACCGGAATTGCATCATTTTGTTTAATACATCAGCTTCCACTTGATCTCTATTGCTGAGCAGCGACCCAATAGGGGAGAAGGAGTCAGTAGGCATCAGGAGACAGCGGCAGCCCCGGGTTTCACAGTGGAGGCAGCCGGCTGCTGAGTGGCTCAGAGCTTTCAGTGCAGGATGGTGGCAACATCCACTCATGCTGGGCCCTGTTGGCCATTCAACAGCTGCACACTTTTGCAGTGCAGCCGCCAGCAAGCAACACCTACCAATAAGGAAGTGGGTTGCCCCCTTCCAGCTTGGCCGCTGCTCCGTTGTGCCCGATCACTCCTTTTGAATGTTCCCCCCGATCCCCTCCAGTTTGCATAGCAGTCTTTGGAAAGAGGGGGGGAAAAGGGTGAATAGGTTAGATCAAACCTGCAAAGTTACCAGAATTGCATCATTTTGTTTAATACATCAGCTTCCACTTGATCTCTATTGCTGAGCAGCGACCCAATAGGGGAGAGGGAGTCAGTAGGCATCAGGAGACAGCGGCAGCCCCGGGTTTCACAGTGGAGGCAGCCGGCTGCTGAGTGGCTCAGAGCTTTCAGTGCAGGATGGTGGCAACATCCACTCATGCTGGGCCCTGTTGGCCATTCAACAGCTGCACACTTTTGCAGTGCAGCCGCCAGCAAGCAACACCTACCAATAAGGAAGTGGGTTGCCCCCTTCCAGCTTGGCCGCTGCTCCGTTGTGCCCGATCACTCCTTTTGAATGTTCCCCCCGATCCCCTCCAGTTTGCATAGCAGTCTTTGGAAAGAGAGTTGAAAACATTAGTGGTCCTACCATCTAAAGGGCAAGCTTGCTGTCTTAATTGCAGTGCTTTCAAACACCACAGTTGAGCAAAGGATAGGAATCTGGGGGACTTTGGGAATGATTTTAAGCCAGTTACTTAGGTTCCGGGCTGAGCTTCTATAACCTTCCAGTTACAGAAACCTAGAGGCTCACTGCCTATGGCCTTTCTTGAGCCAGGATCACACCAGGATGTGGCTTATATATTTTTGGGGATGACTCCATTTAAATTGTATTTTAGTACTTTGTAAGCTGCAGTGGCTCAAGTGGTTAAGACGCTGAACTGCAGGCCGGAAGGTCGGTAGTTCAGCAGTTCGAGACCCAAGTGCCGCAAGACGGAGTGAGCTCCCGTCTCTGGTTCCAGCTCCTGCCAACCTAGCAGTTCGAAATCAAGAAATTGCAAGTAGATAAATAGGTACCACTTCGGTGGGAAGCCTCGGCGTTTAGTCATGTAGTGGTTTCTCTCTCTCCCCCTCCCTCTCTCCCTCCCTTAATGCATCATTGTTATAAGTCCCTTCTGCATGAGAGCCTGGGATCAACACTGTGTTCATCTTCAGCCAGTTTGGTGTAGTGGTTAAGTGTGCGGACTCTAATCTGGGAGAACCGGGTTTGATTCCCCACTCCTCCACTTGCACCTGCTGATGTGACCTTGGGTCAGTCACAAGCTCTGGCACACCTGTCCTTGAAAAAGAGCAGTTTCTGTCAGAGTTCTCTCAGCCCCACCCACCTCACAGGGTGTCTGTTGTGGGGAGGTGAAGGGAAAGGAGTTTGTAAGCCGCTCTGAGACACCTTTGGGTATTGAAGGGCGGGGTATAAACCCAATCTCTTCTTCTTCTCTTCTTCAGAGGAAAGTGAGGAAACTTTGAAGACAACCAAGGAGGTTCAGAAAAAAGCAGAAGAGAAACTAAAAGTGCTTGAAGACAAGATGAAGAACGCAGAAGCGGAGCGGGAGAAGGAGTTGAAAGATGCCCAACGGAAGCTGGATGCCGCCAAGAAAAAGGCCGATAGTTCCAGCAAAAAGATGAAAGGAAAGGAGCAGGTAAAACTCTTTTTAACGCTAATGTAATGGAGCTGTTAAAACAGCACTGAAAAGGGGATGTCCATTATTTGCTTTCTTCTCCCATCTTTCCTCAAAGGATCTAACAGTGGCATGCATGGTTATCGATGCAGTCCCGTGCTGTCCCCCATTTTATCCCCACAGCAGCCCCGTGAAGTAAGTTAGGTTGAGTCAGCGACAGGCCCGAGTTCACCAGGTGAGCTTCATGGCTTAGTGGGGATTTGAGCCTGGGTCTCCGATTCTAGTCAGCCATGGATGCTTGAGTCTTCCCTTGAAGGAGCTCAGAGTTCCCTCACAGAGCTGTTGTAAGGCTAGGCAGGGTGGAGAGTGGTGTCTTGGCCAAAGCCACCTAATGGGTTTCCCAACCAAGCCCGGTGGATATGCGCTATGCCCATTCCAGTCCAGCTATATCTCTGCAACATCACACTGGTGGTGTTCCCTGTTGCTTATACAGAAGACTCCACTTTATACTGGTAACAGGATTTTGATTTTGCTGTACCTTTTATGATGCCCAATGAGAAAAGCAGCTTGTGAGGAGGGAGGGATTTCTCAGTCACTGAATGTTCACAAACATACTAATGTGGCTTGGGGTATTGTCTGAACTAGTCTTTCCCACTGCCTCATGCACCCTTGCCCATGCAAGGTGAAAATTTGCATGTGATTTGTGCATTCACTTTTGTTGTTTAAGACAACAGTGGTATTCTGGTCTTGTTACAAACCAGTGGGCTTAAGGGAATCCTGAGCTTCCTTGGAAGCTTATTCCAGAGTTCATAGCAGGCAAGGTTCCCCGAAATACCCCATCACTTCCTGTGCATAGGAGCATTGTTTGTGTTCCACGACATGTGCTCAGCTCGTGTGGGGCTATGATGAGGCACAAACAGAACCTGCTGGCATGTGAACTGAGCATGAACATGTGTGTTCGTATGTCCTAAAGCCTGAGAATCCTCTTGAACAAGCAATGAGTCTTATCATAAACACGGGTTTCTTAAAACATGTTGATGTGGCGGTGTTTCCATGGAAGTAGAAAACTCTGGAACTTCTGTTCTGACCCCATTCCAAGAGGGAGATCCAGTCTGCTTGATCAAAACCGTTACGTACAGTCCTCAACGTGTGTGTGTGTGATATGCTTTTTAGGAGGTTGAAGCACTGAGGTTAGAACTTGAAGAACTGAAACGAGAACAGGACTCTTATAAACAACAGATTGATGCTGTGAACGAAGCTATTAAATCCTTCCAGGAGCAGATTGAGGAAATATCGGTTGAGGTAGCAAAGAACAAGGTGAGTCCTCAACCCAAAATTAACTGGAGAGGGGCTCAGTCTTCATATCTGGCCTTTCTTGCTTGCCATTCGCACCTGTCCAGTCTTGGGACCTTTCAGGATATTCAGTAGTCTGTACCGGCAACTTATTTTGCCAGAGGGCGACTTTGAGAGAGGAGCTGGAGGATGGCAGGAACAAGGCCCAGTTTGGTGTCGTGGTTAAGAGCGCGGACTCTAATCTGGGAGAAGCAGGTTTGATTCCCCACTCTTCCACATGCAGCTGCTGGTGTGACCTTGGGTCAATCACAAGTTCTTTCAGAGCTGTTCTCTCAAGGGCAGTTCTCTCAGAGCTCTCTCGGCCCCACCTACCTCACAGGGTGTCTGTTGTGGGGAGGGGAAGGGAAAGGGGATTGTAAAACGCTCTGAGACTACCTCGGGTAGTGAAGGGCAGGGTATAAATCCATTCTTTTCCTCTTCTTTGAAGTGGCTTGGTTGTAAGTCTCACTGCTGTGGTTGTGACTCCTCCTGTTTCCCCCTTAGTGCTTTCACACATGCGGAATAATGTGCTTTCAGTGCACTTTGCAATGGGATTTTACCCCATGAAATGGTAAACTGCTCACAAATGATTGCTGAAGTGCATTGAAAGAGGATTATTTACTGTGTGTGTGGAAGTGTCCTAGGGGACCCTGCAGATGCCCACAGGGGAGCCCATGCACAGAGCATCTTGGCAGCACCCCTCCTTTGCTCTTCACTCCCCAGCAAATGGTACTCAGTGACCTGCTGATTTTGAGCACAGAAAGTCCCTTTAAGACATCCTGACTACCAATAATTTAAACCAGTGGCCCTTCCCCACACCTTGGGGTGACTTCTAGGCTTGGGGTTTTCCCCAAGGGTCTGCCAGTTGCTGTGCCCTGTTCTATAGCTTCTTTGCATGCACTGTGTACCTTAACCCCACCCTCATGCTGTGGTGAGCAAAGGAAGATTTTTTTTGCTGTTAGTTTGTGTGTGTGTGTGTGCGTCTGCCCGTGCCTGGAAGTCATTGAGAACGCTGGTGACTCCTACTGTGGCATGGAGGACATTCAGAGGCTTGATCGCCTGCCTCTGGCCTCCCGGCCCTCGTACTCTCTGGAGGTCTCCCATCCAAATGCTTGCCAGGGTCGGCCCTACTTAGCTTCCAAGATCTGATGAGATCAGGCTTGCCTGGCCTATCCAGGTCTGGGGGTGACCAAGGTGTCTTGTTACCTGTTCAGGCATCCGTGAAGAAGGCTCAAGAGGAGCTGGCTGAGCAAAAGGCGGTGGTGATGGCCCAGGATAAAGCAATCAAAGCCAAATCCGCAGAAGCTGTAAAACATAAAGAACAAAATAACGAATTGCAGCTCAAGATCAAAGAACTAGAACATAACATCAGTAAGCACAAGCAGGAGGCTTCTGATGCTTCTGTAAAGGTACGTTTGCCTCCGTGGCCGAGAGTTCTACTCCTGATACTTTATGTGAGTAAACACCCCTGTTCCCATTCTGTAATTGGCCCCATTAGCTGCTACATCACCTCATATCTCCATAGATTTTCTTAAAAACTGTATACAGTCGTATGCTGCTTTTCCAGGCACACTGAAAGCGGAAGAATTCATTGCACCAGACTGAGTTAATAGAGGTGCCGTGCTCGCAGCTGGCACCGTTGGCCCGATGTGACTCGCAAAGCCAGCTGGGCAGGACAGAAGTGAGGTGGGCAGGCACAGGCGTGGCTGGGAAAAGACGATGTACCCACCCTCTTGTGGCAGGCTGGGGTGGCAGCCATGTTAAATGTTTTCACAATGCTTTCCCCCGCGTATGGGGATGCTTTAGTAAACGGTCTCCACTGGTTTCTCCATGTGTGTATTAACAGGTGGCTAAAATGCTTAAGGACTACGAATGGATAGCCGCGGAGAAGCACCTTTTTGGCCAGCCAAACACAGCTTACGACTTCAAAACAAATAACCCCAAAGAAGCTGGCCAAAGGCTGCAGAAGCTGCAGGAAAAGAAAGAGAAGCTGGGCAGGAATGTGAACATGAGAGCGATGAACATGCTTTCTGAAGCGGAAGAACGAGTAAGTGGTACATAAGCCACTTTTGAGGGGGGGGGTGCACGTGTGTGCGCGCGTGTGCATGCATGCCTGGAAGTCATGGTGACTTCTGGCGACCCCGAGTGGGCTTTGGACATTTCAGAGAGGTGGCTTGATTGCCTGCCTGCCTCTGCGTCCTGAGCCCTGGTATTCTTTGGAGGCCACCCATCCAAGTACTTGCCTGGGCTATCCAGGTCAGGGCACACATAAGCAGTCTTCTGCGTGTATCCCATCATGCCACATTACGTTGTCTTGCTCTGACATGGGTGCAGCAGATTTTGTAGCTTCTTTGCATGCACTGTGTACCTTAACCCCACCCTCATGCTGTGGTGATCAAAGGAAGATTTTTGTGCTGTTTGTTTGTGTGTGTCTGCCCGTGCCTGGAAGTCTTTGAGAACGCTGGTGACTCCTATTGGGGCACGGAGGACATTCAGAGGCTTGATAGCCTGCCTCTGGCCTCCCGGCCCTGGTACTCTCTGGAGGTCTCTCATCCAAACACTTGCCAGGGTCGGCCCTACTTAGCTTCCAAGATCTGATGAGATCAGGCTTGCCTGGCCTATCCAGGTCTGGGGGTGACCAAGGTGTCTTGTTACCTGTTCAGGCATCCGTGAAGAAGGCTCAAGAGGAGCTGGCTGAGCAAAAGGCGGTGGTGATGGCCCAGGATAAAGCAATCAAAGCCAAATCCGCAGAAGCTGTAAAACATAAAGAACAAAATAACGAATTGCAGCTCAAGATCAAAGAACTAGAACATAACATCAGTAAGCACAAGCAGGAGGCTTCTGATGCTTCTGTAAAGGTACGTTTGCCTCCGTGGCCGAGAGTTCTACTCCTGATACTTTATGTGAGTAAACACCCCTGTTCCCATTCTGTAATTGGCCCCATTAGCTGCTACATCACCTCATATCTCCATAGATTTTCTTAAAAACTGTATACAGTCGTATGCTGCTTTTCCAGGCACACTGAAAGCGGAAGAATTCATTGCACCAGACTGAGTTAATAGAGGTGCCGTGCTCGCAGCTGGCACCGTTGGCCCGATGTGACTCGCAAAGCCAGCTGGGCAGGACAGAAGTGAGGTGGGCAGGCACAGGCGTGGCTGGGAAAAGACGATGTACCCACCCTCTTGTGGCAGGCTGGGGTGGCAGCCATGTTAAATGTTTTCACAATGCTTTCCCCAGCGTATGGGGATGCTTTAGTAAACGGTCTCCACTGGTTTCTCCATGTGTGTATTAACAGGTGGCTAAAATGCTTAAGGACTACGAATGGATAGCCGCGGAGAAGCACCTTTTTGGCCAGCCGAACACAGCTTACGACTTCAAAACAAATAACCCCAAAGAAGCTGGCCAAAGGCTGCAGAAGCTGCAGGAAAAGAAAGAGAAGCTGGGCAGGAATGTGAACATGAGAGCGATGAACATGCTTTCTGAAGCGGAAGAACGAGTAAGTGGTACATAAGCCACTTTTGAGGGGGGGGGTGCACGTGTGTGCGCGCGTGTGCATGCATGCCTGGAAGTCACGGTGACTTCTGGCGACCCCGAGTGGGCTTTGGACATTTCAGAGAGGTGGCTTGATTGCCTGCCTGCCTCTGCGTCCTGAGCCCTGGTATTCTTTGGAGGCCACCCATCCAAGTACTTGCCTGGGCTATCCAGGTCAGGGCACACATAAGCAGTCTTCTGCGTGTATCCCATCATGCCACATTACGTTGTCTTGCTCTGACATGGGTGCAGCAGATTTTGTGTGCTAGCATCCAAACCACACATTGTAGGTGTTCTCTCCTCGAGTTTGCTTTAGATGCGTATATAAGAAGCAGGTCCCTGTATTTTTCCAGCAAAAGGCTGTGAAATCTACTTGACTCTGTTAACCGTGAGAACATGAGAGAGAGCCTGCTGGTCCATCTAGTCCAACATCCTGTCTCACACAGTTGCCCAGCAACACAGAGGCTAAGGCCTCCCCTTTATGCTGCCTTGTAGCACTTTAGAGGTTTATTGCTTCTGAGAATGAAGGTTCCCTTTAGTTAGTATGGCTAGTAGTCACCGACAGACCTATTGTTAATGAATCTGTCTGATCCCCTTCTAATGCTGTCTGTGTTTGTGGCCATTACTATATCCAGTAGCCGTGAATTTAATTACTTGTTGAGTAAAGAAGTTCTTCTGTTTGTCTGTCCTGAAATGATTAAGGGGGTCACTTCCGATTTCATGGTGTTATGCCATTAAGGAAGGGATGTTCCTCCAAGGGGTTCAAACGAGTCAGTCTCCAGTGACGTCTGCCTGCATGGTGCTGGAGTGCCTACTGATATGGTGAATGTATGGTGTTATGAGCTAAAATTATGGCAGTAAGGAAGAGATTGTGATCGGTTTTTTGTTGCATCAGAGGTGGCCAACTAATAGAAAGGTCTGGTCTATTGCCCGCATCAAGAGTTTTTAAACTCAAAAGAATTCCTACTGTTCCAAAGAATCAGTCTTGCTTTAAGAGCTACTGCAATGTTGGTTTGTACTTGTATTCCACCAAATGAATTTGAAAAACTGGGCAAAACTCACCCTGTAAGAATGTTGCTTTGGTGAACTTATTCAGGCATTAATATATATATATTACAGCCCTAGTATTTTTAAAAAAGACTGAAGTTTAATTTGTCCTCTGTGAAAATGTTTGCTGATCTTCTTGTTTTAGTACAATGACTTAATGAAGAAGAAAAGAATTGTTGAGAATGACAAGTCTAAAATCATAGAGACTATTGCAGAGCTGGACCAAAAGAAAAATGAAACTTTAAACATTGCCTGGCAAAAGGTAGGTCCCCTTGCCTCCAGCATGCGCCTATTGGTCTGATTGTACTTGTGCATTGACAAAAGAATGCATTTCATTGTAAGAGCCTGTTATGATTCATTAACCGAGGACATACTATTGTGTCTGAATCCTACCCAGTATGGACAAATGCAGTATTAGAAGTCAAAAGAGCTGCAAAATCAAAATACATTTTTATAGACGGTCTTGCAATGAATGTTCTGAATTATGACCTCCATTTTAGGCAAAATCTACTGTGTTTAAAGTGCTGTTAAAAGTTTGGGTCTGTGTTCTACTTTTTCTAGGTAAACAAAGACTTTGGCTCAATTTTCTCCACACTTCTGCCAGGGGCCAATGCGATGTTGTCCCCTCCTGAAGGGCAAACTGTCCTAGATGGTGTGGAGTTCAGAGTTGCATTGGGTAACACCTGGAAGGAGAACTTAACTGAATTAAGTGGTGGGCAAAGGTTAGTGAATTTCTAGTGGGGGAGATGGCTAAACAGCATAGGTTAGGCATTTCCATCTCCTCACACTACTCTTAAATTATTCTCTTTTATCCTAAAGTGCTCGGGAAGCGTCTATTTTTAGCAAACATTCTGTGTAGCAATCTAGATGCTGACCTTTTAAAGGTGCTTAGTCATAGCATGGACCTCTTCTTTCTCGGCAGTGCCGTCAGTCCAGTGTTGGAATGTTCTTGGCATGGGGAATAAGAAAGTTAAGACCTTATCCCAAATAGCATCTGGGGTAACTGGGTTAAAATAAGCTGCTTCGGGTTCTATTGGGAACTTTCAAAATGCACTTTTGGTGGGGCTTTTTGAGTTTTTGATACTGATGGCATAATGCATGTACCTAACTGAAACTTTTATTGAAGTCATCATATCGTCCCAGTTTTAATGTAGTTCTGTAATTCAGGTGGAAGTTGACAATAACATCTACATCAAATTTTGGTCACTTCTCAAAAATCATCTATGTTTCTATCAAAATCAGACCAGAATTTCTCTCTATATAAACATGCTCAGAGTTTTCACCAGCCCTTCAGCACCAACTGTCTTCGTTACATGTAACCGGGCAAGTTAAGAATGGCTGTGGGCACATGAGAAGGGCTTATGTAAAGGGACAGCCAGGCGAAGAATCATTTTTTCCCCCTGTTTTCATTTTGCATAGATGCCTGTAAAATGAAGACAGATACTGAGTACTATATGTTTACGTTGGGTGTGTAAACAAAAATATTTTTAACAATAGGTTAATTTTAAAAGGCATCCTTTTAAACACCACTTCTGCCTGAAATGTTGAAGACCTACTATCTGAGTTATGCATAGTTCCACTCCCTGATACTTTGTGGTTGGCTCCACCTCCCACAACAGCCATTTTGTATCACCCGCCAGCCTGTGTCAATTTCAAAGGCGATGACAGGCTGAAAGGGGTTGGGGGACCCCTCGTTTAGGCAAACAGCTATCAGTTTTGCACAGCCCTGGATCAGCTGCTGTTACCAGGATTACTGAGAAAATGTAAATTACACCATGCACCCGTATGAAAGAAAAAAATCCATCCATCACCTAAACCATACTAGTTATGCTGCTGGAGGTCTTGAATGTTACATAAAGGGAAAGACAATCATCCATTCAGTCCGTTTGCTGTAATAACCTTTTATACAGAATGTTATCCCTATAATGCAAAAGTCCTGTTTTTGCC
Source organism: Gekko japonicus (assembly GCF_001447785.1). Taxonomy (NCBI): domain Eukaryota; kingdom Metazoa; phylum Chordata; class Lepidosauria; order Squamata; family Gekkonidae; genus Gekko; species Gekko japonicus. The sequence goes on from NW_015172576.1 coordinate 41,300, forward strand.
CGGAGTTATTCTAAACAAAACGGTTGTAAGGGTATTTGAAGGAATCCATACTCAGATTTTAAGACCAACAAGGTCCAAATGTATCCATTTAAACAGTCTTTATCTACATATTGGTGAGTGTTTTTTAAACAGAAACTATGCTCTAAGGAAATAAAAGTTTTTTTTCTGTCTAGACAACAAAAACCTTCATCCAGTTCAGTTCACTTGGCCACATCTAAGATTTTCTTTCTGTTCCAGGTCTCTGGTGGCTTTGTCTCTGATCTTGGCCATGCTTCTCTTCAAACCTGCTCCAATTTACATTTTAGATGAGGTGGATGCTGCTCTCGATCTCTCCCACACCCAGAATATTGGGCAGATGCTTCGTACCCACTTCAGACATTCCCAGGTAAGAGGTGGCAGATAGCGGCGGTTACACAATCCATGGGGAATATCTCTGCTTACAAGTACTTCTAAATAGTGGCAGTGTTCCAGCCCTACCTAAGTCATAGATTCTTTTGGTCCTCCTGGGCATGTGCGTTGTGCCTCAATTGCTCCGTTTATAAAGTATTGTAATTGACAACCTCAAAGGGTGAAAGCTAGACAGATCTATTTAAGTACTGAAATGCCTGGTTATCTGGAAGCCCTTTCGACCATAACCTCCTAGCATTGCAACATAAGCTCGCATGCCAGGTCAAATCTTCCTAGGGCCTATCCCTTGTTGGGTCCTTGCTTTGGACTGTATGCTTGGCTAGAGCGTGAGCCTGTGTTTTCTCAGTGTTGGCCTCAACACTCCGGGATGCCCTCCCTGAGGAGGCTCATAAGGCACCGTGCTGGCATTTTCCCATTTTTTTAAAAAAAGTAAGGCTCTTCTTTTCAGATGGGCATTTGTCAGCTAATATTTTTGGTACGATTGTCTTGAGGAAAAGTTGTTCAGTCTTTTTGCGTTACTGTTGGTTTAATTATTTGTTGCCTGAAGATCAGGTTCTTGAAAGTCGCGTTGACAGTGGGGGAAAGTGGTATATAAATGTTAATAAATGAGAGAAATGGACTTGAGGCCTACCTAATATCCTGTGTACAGTTTAGTCTTGTCTGGGTAGCAAGAACAAAGGAGTACAGAAAAGTTTTCACTTTGGGAAGGTGGTATTGAAAGAGAATACATGTATCCCTTCATATCTGAGACTAAGCCAAATGTAATGGCCATTCTCTTCAGAATAAACAAGAGACCTCTTCTTCAGACACCTAAAATATTTGTTGTAAAGCTACATTGATAATTCCAGAGTGGTTTGGAGCAAGCTGATAAAAACATGAGAAAAATCAGTTGTCCTTGTTTAAATTCATATAACACTTCCTCCTGGCCATGACCAAAAAAGAAAGCATTTTTAGCCAGTTGGTTTCCTAATCTAAATTTCAAGATAGTATATTACTTGTTCCATTGTTTTACTGTAACTTTTTTAAAAGTCTGCCACAAAATGACAGAATTGGGTAACATTATTCCATTTTTGTTGTACAGATAACAGATCTGTGGCTAGCAAACTTGTACATTCACCTGATACCTTCACTTCAGAAAATGAAGGGCAGGTGGGAAACACAGGTTGTGCGCCTCTTGTACTTAAATCCTGCTTTTCTATCCCTAGTTCATTGTGGTATCGCTGAAGGATGGCATGTTCAACAATGCTAACGTGCTTTACAAAACCAAATTTGTGGATGGAGTTTCTACCGTGACACGGTTTGCTCAGGTGCAGAATAGCAACAGCGGGCTGCACGGCGGAGACGGCCATAAGGCAAAAACGAAGGAAAAGAAGCAGAGGGCCCAGGTGGGTCTTTGAAGAGTAAAACTCTACCACACCACAGCTGCCTGAGTGACGTTTTTCTTAGCCTGTTAGAAAATGTACAGCCTCTCTTGTTTTTATTTTGTATTGATCGTATTGCATAGCTAAAGCCACAGCCCAACGCACTTCTTTCTCCACTGGACACTAGAGCTGCCAAACTGATCGTTCACTTTTATTTGTATAATAACTACAAACGTTTCTCTCCTAGTTCTTGGTGAATTCAAGTAAAATTGCTGCCATCTCCCAAAAACTATTAAGGCACTGGTTTCCTTAGAAGTCATGGCAGAAGGCTGAAGACTGGGGTGCTCTCAGGCAAAGCACTAGAATATCTTATTGTAGTAAAAGCTTTGCTATCTGGCTGTCAGAAGGCTGGCAATAGCCAGGGTCATCAAGCTGGCCGACTGCAGTGGCAGAAGTGGGGGGTGCCCAGGTGCCTGAAGATGCAGCTGTACAGTGTCTGGAGGAGAGTGTCACGAGGCACAGCCTGGTCCCCATGGTTTTGGCAGCCTGTCTGGTAAGAGTGGGAACAGGACAGCAAATCTTGAAAGCCCAATACAGAGGGCTTGGCACCAGCCAAGTAGGAGAAAGAGTTCCTATCCATGGTTGAAAACCTGATAACAGGGGAGAGTTACCATTGCCTTCCTGAGGAACAAGCAAAGGAAGAGGAGTCCCTTTGCAGGGTAGGCCCATGTCAGACCGACGTGGCTCGGGATATTAACACAGGGAACCAGTTTATTCCAGCTGAATTAGCTTGCTGTGGTGCTTGACATTTTCCCATGTGTATGAATTCCTTCCCTGCTTTCCTTTTCCCCCATGCGAGTGACTGCAGACACCTTTCCCTTTTTACTGCTTTTCCAAAATAAAGTTAAAACTTATTTTAAGAGAGCCTGTGCTGTCCCCAGATCGCTTTGATGTAAAAAGGGCTAGGGTTATGTGTGGGCAGTTACCCACTGAGTGTCTCGGCTAGTGTTTCAGGGGCAAATGATAGTCGCGTGGCTTCAGGGAAGACAGGGTCCTTCGCCTCTGGCTTCCCCTTCTCATTCCTGGAGAACTATGCCAGGGAGGAACTCGCCCCCTGGGCAGTGCCCGTTAACTGTGCATTATTGTTGATCCAGTGCTTGATAACAAAGCTTTTATGATAATTCCTAGCCCCAGTGAGTCTGATAAGTAAACAACGGTCCCTGCCACACGGCAAGAAAAAAACTGGGCAAAATAGAGGCGCCGTGGCGCAGTTGCTCCCCGGCACGATCATATGCCGGGGAAGAAGCGACAGTTGGGAGGGGGAGGCTGCCGAACTGCGCATGTCTGAGCATGCGCAGTTTGGCCAGGAGCCAGGGATGCGCCGGCGGAAGGACGCGCCGGCGATCCCACGGCCGGCCTTGATGCGCCCTTTCTTGAAGAACCACCTAGGTAGGTGGTTTATTTTTGATGCGGGGTTTTGGGTGGAAGGGCCGGATCGGGAACGGGCGCACCACGCTTCCCAGATGTTGCTGTGGGATCGCGTCCGTTTGCTGCGCCCCCGGTCCGTCCCTCTCCCGGCCCAAAACCTCTCGTGTGACCGGGGCCAACCTTTCCCAGGGAAGGGCTTTAACTTGGAATACCTGAGTTGTATTTCACAACCGCAGGTTGATCTAGCAAAGGTGAGAGGGTGTGGTCTAAACAGCTGGTTCAAGGAACTCCACTCTTAATACATTTTAGCTGACATTTGACTGCTTGTGACTACAAGGAAGGATTTGCAGCCGAACATGCTGCATGTCAATGTACTGTCTGTGTGTGCACCTCTGCAGGGAGCCTGTATTCAGTGTGATTATCACTTGATCAAGCTTACTAGAAATGTTCAAATACTGGTGGCTACAAAGACAGTTCTCAGATGGAGGCACTTGGTCACATCAGTGATACCTTTGAGCAGGAGCACAGCCTAGCTGCAAGCCCAGAGCCACTACTCCCAAAGTGCTCACAGGTAGGACCTTGTCAGATATTAAGCCAGCATCATTCTATTTTTGGTAGTTCACCTTGGGTCCTGAGGTGCCCCGGCGAAAAATGGGTGCAGAAATACACGCACACACTGATTGTATAATGTAAGATAAACTTGGAAGGGAACAAACTTCAGAGGAACTTTGCAGGCAAAATATTCAGTGCCTTGGATTCTTTTGCTTATGTCAGTAAGGACCTGCAGCTACCTTGGTTACCAAGATCACTTCAAGTGCACTTAACCACTCTAGAAATTGGTCCTGCATCATACCCAGTATGTTGAGTGCAATCCTACCCATCCACAGACTGTTGCTAAACCTGGTTGCAGAGGCCCTTGCAAAGTTTTCTTCACACCCACATGTACACTTGATGGGGGATGACAGAGATTTCAGCCTTAGGACTAGCGATGCATATTTTAAATAGGCAAGGTGTTTCTTCCAACAACCCCCCTCCGAGTCTCATCCTCCACATATCTGCCTTGTTGTCATGCTATTCCAAAAGGACAATTTCTATAAATCTGTTCTGAAAGGTATATAGCATATACCACGTATAGGGTTGTCATCCTAATCCAGTAGTCCCCACCATGATGACCACCAGGGTAGTTCGTTGGCCCCTCATTTCTCCAATCCTGGCTTCCACCTTACTGGAATAATAAATGGTTTAGGAGATGTGCCCCCCCTTGCCTCTGAATAGAATAAGGTAAAGGTTCCCCTTGCTCAAAAGCCAGTTGAATCTGACTCTAGGGGGCAGTGCTTATCTCTGTTTCCAAGCCGAAGAGCCAGCGCTGTCCGAAGATGTCTCTGTGGTCATGTGGCAGCGTGACTAGACACTGAGGTGCATGGAACGCTGTTACCTTCCCACCAAAGCAGTACCTATTTATCTACTTGCAATTTCTTGCTTTTGAACTGCTAGGTTGGCAAGAGCTGGGACCAGAGACGGGAGCTCACTCCGTCATGTGACACTTGGGTCTCAAACTGCTGAACTACCGATCTGCAGTTCAGCATCTTAACCACTGAGCCACTGCAGCCCCTTCTGAATAGAATACCCATTGCAAATAACTACCCCCACCACCACCACAAAAGGATGCTTGGCTTGGGTATCTCCCAGAGTTTTGTAAGTGCCCTCTCCATTTCAGGCCATTTTTGTGGTGCCTGTTCCACATGTACCTAACAGTTCAGTTAGGTGAGAACCCCTGCCCTGTGTTTCATGGGAGAAGGGGAGTGTTTTCCTAACTCTACATAAACATTTCACAGTAGAAGTAAGTCAAGCAGTTACCCTGGAAGCATTTTTGAAGAAAACATTTAAGGCAGTTCTTCAGTATTCAACTTCAGTTTTCTTAAGGTACTGTAGAACTGAGTGAATTGTCCAATCTTTCTGACTTGCATCCCTGCTCCAGAAGCGTGGTGTGTTGGAGTTACCAGTTTCTAATGGGCTGGATCTACACATGTAGCAAAATTAAGTGGGAGAGAAATTGAGGTGGTAGAATGGGGTGCACCACATCAGACTATGTAGCAGACAAAATTGATCTACATAGTGGTCCAGTCTCAAGCCCAGCCTGTTAAGCAGCCTTTCTGCTAAGTTCAGCGTTGCATAAGGGGTGGCATTTCTTTGTATCATGGAAGTGAGACCCAGTGTTTTGTGTTCATCACCCCCGCAACTTATACTTGAGTGAAACTGATTCGGCTTTCAGCATCAAGCAGTTACCCTGGAAGCATTTTTGAATTTTAAATTAGTTTCATGCTGCTGTGACGCCGTCTCTCTATGCTTGTTTGAATGTTTGGAGAGGATTCTTTTGGAGCCACCCCAAAAGGACGATAAACATATGTGTAAAAGTATGCTAGCACTCTTGAGGCGTGAAAATGACACCAAATGTAGACAGCTTTTTTGACTACGGAGTCAAAAGGCTGGGACACCGGTGGGAAAGACAAATGCAGATTCAGCCAGAGTCAATGACATTCATTTGCTGTTGGAAACAACCTGCTACTAAGGTTCCACATTCACTCTCAACTGCATGGAGTGTACCCTTAGGATCAACTGAAAAGACATCAGCCATACTCCTATGCAAAAGAACAGTGTGATGCAAAACTGTATGAAGGAGCTTCACAAAGAGGACGTGTCTGTCCTCCCCCTCCACTTCACACTACTTTCATCCCCTAAATGTCTATATGCAACCTTGCAAACCAAAATGGAACTCTTAAATAGAGAGAAGGATGAAATTACCACTTCTACCCAAGAAGAGGTCATGCGCCTTTATTTTGTTAACCCTTTAAATGGGAAAGTTTCAATCCATTGTACATAACTTGACAGCCAGATACAGAAATTCAATGTAGTGAATTTAATGGAGACCTTTTTTTGTTTGTTTTTGCAACATTAGAAATCTTTCAACATAAAACGATTTGTAAATTCTGCCGGGTAGGTACTTATAGTGTCAAATTTACACACTTCAATCCAGGTATACAAAGCAGCATTAAACAGCAGCACAAGGGCCCATCATGGGCAACAGTGTTTTGTAGTGCAATTGTTTTCAGAGGAAAACATAACTCTCCAAAGGCCACTTTTTTTCTATCAAGTCAACAAATTCAAGAGGGACAGATATTTGACCTCTAAGTCAACGTTTTGCAGGTAGGATTCTCTCAGAGGCACATGTTTCAGAAATTCAAATTTTAGAAGGAAAAAAAGTTATCCAGAGAAGGTATTTGTCAAGCTTGCATGTTCCAGGCAGCTGTTACTGTTGTTCTGAACCTGGAATTCTTTTCAGTGCAGTTAATTTTTTTTAAAATCCCATTTGGAAACTTCTTCTACAGATGATGTTCCAAACACAAGCTTTTAAATCTCCCTTTCAAAATTCTGAAGCCCCTGCTGGAAAGTCATAGCAGAGACTGCGTGTTTAGGACACAGCTGTTGCGGGTTCTATAAAACACTCAATAGCTTGCAGAAAAATTAAAAAGCATCAATTTAAAACTGCTGCCTAATTCTTTTTTTTTAAAAAAAACTTACAGGACAAAATGGTGTATTTGGTAAAAGTTATGCAGAGATCTGCCTACAAACATTCAGTTTTACAGAGGTGCTTGGCAAATTCAAACTAAATGTAAACAAGCAGCGTACAGCATTTCAGAATCCCAGCGTGACGGGTGCTAGTTAGGCAGGCTTTTCAATAGTCTGACCCCACACGCACACACAGATATACATACATACGCACATTCACAGTTTCTCAGATGAGAAAGCCATTTCTTAGTACCAGTTTTGTAAATTCAATATTGGGACTATGCATCTTCCCCATCAACACTCGCAATTTGAAGTTAGCATGTAACCCCCACCCCCCAGGTATGTACATACATTATACCCCTGTACCTCCCACCCTTTTTTTAGATGGAAAGATGCAGGGATCCCATCCTCCATTTCATACAAGGCATATATATTGATATATATATATTTATATAGCCCCACTAAACTGCTACAATTTCTGGCCAGCCCTAATGTGAAGTAGTCTTCAAACTCCCGTTACTGTTACGTTCCCTTACAGGAAGAGGTACATTGAATAAGCCAATTCTAAAAGCATCTCTCCACCCCCTGCCCATCACGATCACCTCCAGGAAGATCCCAAGCTCCAATTATATGAAATTTCACTCTGCTGGCAAGATTTGTACAAAGTAGTTCAGAAAAGGGCTTACTGCAGCTCTCACCTTATAGAGTCTCCATCTGGAGGCAATTGTTCTTACAAAGGGTGCATCTGTACAAACCCAGCTGGGCTGTACTCCCGCAGGTAATGATGGGAATGGGCCAAAAAGGATATTGCCTGCTCTGGGGTGTTGCAAAACTCCTATACAGAAGACACTTCCACGTAGGAATTAACATACTACCTTCGCCTAGATCTGATTCTACAGCCAGCAACTTACAAGTAAGGACATCACACACATACATACACACCCATCTAAGAGTGGTTAAAACACACTGATTCCCACATCAAAGTTCCTTCAGAGAACAAACCTTGCAGAAACTGACAGTTGTGAAGTTGTACGGATTAAACATTTAACTTCACCATCTATGAAATCTTTATTAAAACTGGAGCGAGCAACTATCACTTCTTGCGCTTCCCATATAAGGGGACAATATAACATGGCCGTTTAGTACGATCACATCTTTGCTGCAGGTCAACGGAGATTTAAACTCAACTCTTCAGTATTTCCTAGAAACCAGAAGATGCCTGTGTCTGATAAGAGTATACGTGGTTTACATGACAGCTTTCCAAAGCGAGAAAGGGTTTACAAACCTAAAGGGAGCAAAATCTAGTTTCAAATCTCTTTGGGGGAGGATGTGTAACACTTTCAAAAGGACGTATCTTAGACAAGGCTTTTGCTTCTTCCGAGCGTCACGCGAACGATTTTGGGGAAGAGCAGAGCTTCGGCTTCCTTTTTCATCCAGTCCCCAAGACACTCTTGCTTCGAAGCAGCTGGTTAAAGTGCTTTTCCAGTGTGCATTCTTACCAGGTGGGAAGATCCACCCTTTTAAAAATACAGAAAGGCATGAACTTGCCCACATGAAGCGACAGGATGTGGCCCAGACCGGCCAGCACTCAAGGAGGAGGGATTCCTGAAGCGGAGATCAGACCGCACCAGCAAGGAGAGTGAGCTCTGGTCATACCATGATTTGTCTTTGTCTTCCTACTGGGATGTTACCAGCACAACACCAAGAAATCACCGTGCCACATGGAACATACAAGGAAGGCCTGAGTAAGGACTTTGCTGTCCAGTGCTCCTGTCATCACCTTTGTCTACAGAGGTTATTGGGCGTCATACATATGCTAAAAGATTTGGCCTGGTTTAATCTACGAACATGGTGCTTCTTTCCCCCCCTCTTTACCCACACAGATCAGACCGATGTCCCAAATATCCATTATGCAGCTTGTTTTCTTTTTAATACTTTCATGGCTTCCTTAACTACCCAAACTGCTTGAGATTGTTTTGAAAAAGGAAAGGAAAAAAAAAGAAGAAAATTATTGGGGAACAAAATTTCAAGGCGTTCTTTATTTTAGCCAAGGAATGATGCATGCTACAAAGTCATCTTCACTTTTCCCTCGTATTCAGAGCACACTGCGTGCTTTCGGTTTTTTGCTTGCTTTGTTTCACATGGCACTTGGTTGTGTTTTGTTTTTTCCCCCCGGAGGAAAAAAAAAATCAATCAAGTTTTTCAAGGGTTTTCTTTAACAAAGATGCTTTCTCTTGCAGTTCAGGCCTGCTGTCCAGTGTCAGCGCAGTTAGGGAGCCAATGAGAAGTTCTCTGCTATCCGCATTCAGGCTCCCCCACTGTTTGGACTCTGCACGGAGATGAGGGTGAAGAGCAAGAGGGAAATTATTATTTTTTTTATTTATTTCACATTTATAGCCAGATCTTCCAGCAGTTTTTAAGAGGCAGTAGCAAGTAACCATTTAAAAAACTACCAAAACAAAATGAATTCTCTGCAGCGGAGCCTTGACAAGAGCAGCCTTATTTTTAAAAGCATGCTTTAGCCCTTTTCCAAAAATTCAAAGGAAGTTGTCCACATGATCATCCTCCTTCAGGAATGAGACCCACAAGGAAAGGGTGACCGCAGAGAAGAAGACCCTGCCCTATGGGAACTGCCCGATGAACTTTAGAGAAAATGCTAATGGGGCCTCACCAGTGGGTGCTTCTTCAGGTATTCAGGACCCAGCAGACCATTCAAGAACGTGAAGGTCAGAACCAGCACTTTGAACGGAACCCAGAAATTATTGGTCATCAGGGTAGCTTCCTCAGGATCTGAGTTACACGTTCCCACGCAGCCTGAATCCTGGATTCTCCGCTGTTTCTGAATACTCTTCAAAGGCAACACCCCCACCCACCCCCAAGTACATTGCAGGAGCCTAATCTTGAGGTTACCAGGACAGGGAAGACACAGATTTTCAAGCAAGTACATGAGAAGGCTCAAGTGTTTCAGCCACAGGACTTAGGGAATGCAAGACTGGGGGTGGGGGGATGTTCAAATTTACTTCCATTTTCTTTATGCACAGCAGGAACCAGCATGGTGACAGCTATCCTAAAAGACAAGGCAGGTCAGAGGAAACTCCTCCGCAAATCTGTCACCATAACCCTCAAAACTGGGCCACAGACACGCTTTGAGGCATTCTCCAGCCTTGATCAGACACTGCCCCGGACCATGAAGCTTACCTTCAAGTTTCGTGAGCAGCACTTCTATCACCGACAAGGCTTCTGTTCTTATGGAGGTGTAGCTTTTATTCTCTAAGGGGGAGGGGGGGAATGCTTACATTTAAAGGTGACCGATACACAAGCTTTATACATTGCAGCTTTATGTCACAGGCAGTAAATACATCCCCAGCCATGCTTTTTAAGCAGTTCACAGATTCCTAAGTTCATGGAATTTAATAGAAACCATGCACAGCATGTAGAATGTGTGCACACCTATAGGCCTTGCATCATTAGTCAAAAAAGGTTACTGGATCAATTAAGGCTCACTGAATTTGCTTATGACTTCCTGTAACAACTGAGAGCGGGCATTTTTCTTTTTCACTGTTCTAAAAGTTTCTTCAGCAGCAAGCATGAACCAGTTGTAATAACAGCTGAAATAGTTTCTTATGAACTGCTGTTCATCTGCCACTACAGATCCCAGGAAACAGAACCCTGATACTGCAGTTGGCGACCTATAGTTAGCCCTCACAGTTTTGCAAATGTATTGCTTATATGCTCAGAGGAACATCATGAAACAGACAATTTTGCAGAAGCATGGCTTTCCCACACACTCACTTTATATTTGCTTCCAGCACTATGTGACACATGAATTTTTCAGATTTCACATGATTCCACCCACTTGCTCAGCTGAGAATGGTCCTACTGTTCATGCTTCTGCCCATATAGGAGCCAATCTAGACTTTAGGAAAGGTCAGGTGGTAGAATTCTGGACTGTACTACTAGGCTGCAGGTGGAAGGAGATATTTCTGAATTCTCCATCCTGAAGAAAAGTTCCTACAGGCAGAAACTAGTACCTGAAACAGAGGGCTTCATTACTTTTCCCTGATGCCCTAAGTGTGTATTTGTGGAGGTTATTGGGAGAATTAAAAACAAAAATGGCACTATACCCACTCCATTCCACCCT